>NC_135716.1:82737683-83006159 GCF_964656455.1 Halichoerus grypus
AAAAAGTTAGCTGACTCAGCACCGGGCAAGATGGGAGAGTGAGTGATAGCTGGATCCTGCCTTTAAAGATACAGCAGCCCATAGAGAGGCAACATAGAAATGACAGTTTGCATAGTGCCTGGGACAAACAAGAGGAAGATATGTTTATACTGATTTTGAGTGTGTTAGGGGACTTCTCTGGGAACAAAGGAGGTGGCAGGCACCATTTTCCTCCCCTGCTGCCCAGCATAAACACAGGGCCACCTGTGGGCAGCACTGCGCAGACACTTGCTACCTAACCTGCTAGCAGTGTGCCTTGCCCATGTGTTCTCCTGAGGACTGGCACACTCCAAGCATGCTGACCTCAGCCCTTAGCTCACCTGATGTCTTCTCAGAGCTCGCAGCCTGTGTCTCACTAACACCACAGAAAGCAAGCAAAGCCCACAACAGATACAGAGTCAATGAAGATGTCTGGACTGAAAGAAAAAGCGACTCAGACACAACGCAAGCAACACAAACAGGAGATTCCCCTGAAGTGCCAGGTTCTGGTGAACAGGGGACACTATACTGCAGAGCAGTACAGGACCTCTTCTTCATGAAGCCATTACTTTCAAGAGCAGAAGGTGTAGCTGACTTTCCTAACAAAGAGAAACTGACACAGATAGACAAAATGAGGAAACAGAGGAATATGTCCCAAATGAAAAAACAGGACAAAATCATAGCAGGAGATTAAGTGAAACAGAAAAAAGTAAGATGTTTGATAAAGAATTTAAAATAATGCTCATAAAGATAGTGGACTTCAGAAAAGGGTGGAGGACATCAGTGAAACTCTTGACAAAGAGATAAAAAATGGGTGCCTGGATGGCTCAGTCATTAAGTGCCTGCCTTCAGCTCAGGTCATGATCCCAGGGTCCTGGGATCGAGCCCTGCATCGGGCTCCCTGCTTGGCAGGAAGCCTGCTTCTCCCTCTCCCACTCCCCCTGCTTGTGTTCCCTCTCTTGCTGTGTCTCTCTCTGTCAAACAAATAAATAAATAAACTCTTTAAAAAAAAGAGAGAGATAAAAAATAACGTATCAGAGGTGAAGAACTCGATAAATGAAATTAAAAATACAATAGATGGAATAAATAAACAGTAGGCTACAGGAAGCAGAGGAGCCTGTAAGTGACCTGGAGGATAGAGTAATGGAAAGCAATCAAGCTGAACAGGTGAGAGACAAATAAATACTACATAATGAGAATAGACTTAGAAAATTCAGTGACTCCATCAAGCATAAGAGAGAAAGGGGGACAGAAAATGTATTTGAAGAAGTAATAGCTGAAAACTTCCCACATCATGGGAGGGAAACAGAGATCCTGATTCAGGGGCACAGAAATCCCCGTTAGGATTCAACCTAAGGAGGTACACACCAAGACACATAGTAATTAAAATGGTAAACAATAGTGACAAACGAAGAATTTTATTTTATTTTATTTAAAGATTTTATTTATTTGACACAGAGAGAGAGATAGCGAGAGCAGGAACACAAGCAGGGGGAGTAGGAGAGGGAGAAGCAGGCTTCCCGCCAGGCAGGGAGCCCGATGCAGGGCTCAATCCCAGGATCCTGGGATCATGACCTGAGCCAAAGGCTGACACTTAACGACCGAGCCACCCAGGTGCGCCAGGAAAGAATTTTAAAGATTGTAAAAAAAAAAAAAAGATGGTTACATATACAGGAAACCCCATAAGGCTATCAGCTGATTTTTCAGCAGAAACGTTGCAGACCAGAAGGGACTGGTATGCTATATTGAAAGTGCTCAAAGGGAAAAATTGGAAGCCAAGAATATTCTATCCAGCAAGGCTGTCATTCAGATTAGAAGGAATTTCCCAGACAAACAAAAATTAAAAGAATTCATGACCACTAAACCAGCCCTACAAGAAATGCTAAGGGGGGCTTTGTAAGAGGAAAACAAAAATCATAAGTAAGAGTAAGAAAAAACAGGAAGTACAAAAACAACAAAAAAATAAGTATATCTATAAAAATCAGTCAAGAGAAGCACAAAATAAAAGGATGTAAAATATGATACCAAATATCTGAAATGTGGAGAGGAGAGGAGTAAAATTAAGCAACCATTAGCTGAACATAGACTGCTATATGCGGAAGATGTTATATATAAACCTAACGGTAACTACAAGTCAAAAACAGTAATAAATTGAATGAGATCTTGCCATTTGCAACGACGTGGATGGAACTGGAGGGTATTATGCTGAGCAAAATAAGTCAAACAGAGAAAGACATGTATCATATGACCTCACTGATATGAGGAATTCTTAATCTCAGGAAACAAACTGAAGGTTGCTGGAGTGGGGGGTGGGGTGGGAGGGATGGGGTGACTGGGTGATGGACACTGGGGAGGGTATGTGCTCTGGTAAGCGCTGTGAATTGTGCAAGACTGTTGAATCTCAGATCTGTACCTCTGAAACAAATAATGCAATATATGTTAAGAAAGAAAAAAAGAAGAAAAATGTAGCAGGAGGGGAGGAATGAAGGGGGAGAAATCGGAGGGGGAGAAGAACCATGAGAGACGATGGACTCTGAAAAACAAACTGAGGGTTCTAGAGGGGAGGGGGGTGGGAGGATGGCTTAGCCTGGTGATGGGTATTGAGCAGGGCACGTTCTGCATGGAGCACTGGGTGTTATGCACAAACAATGAATCATGGAACACTATATCTAAAACTAATGATGTAATGTATGGGGATTAACATAAGAATAAAAAAAATTTAAAAAAAACAGTAATAAATTTAAAAAAAACAATAAGGAATCCAAATATTTTGCTAAAGAAAGCCAACAAATCATGAAAGAAGAGAGCAAGAGAAGAAAGGAACAGAGAGGAACTATCAAAATAACCATAAGTCAAGTAACAAAATGGCAATAAATACATACATATCAATAATTACTTTGAATGTACATGGACTAAATGCTCCAATCATGGCACATGATGACAGAATGGATAAAAAAGCAAGACCCATCTACATGCTGCCTGCCAGAGACTCATTTCAGACCTAAGGACATATGCAGACTGAAAGTGAAGGGATAGAGAAACATCTATCATGCAAATGGAAGTGAAAAGGTAGCCTGAGTAGCAAGTTATATCGACAAAATAGACTTTCATACAAGGACTGTAAAAAGGGACAAAGGACACTGTATGATCATAAACAATACAATCCAACAAGAAGATATAAAAATTGTAAATATTTATGAATCCAACTTGGGAGCACCCAAATAAATACATAAAGCAGTTAATAACAAACATAAAGAAAATGATCAATAGTAATACAATAATAGTAGGGTACTTCAACACTTCACTTACATCAATAGACAGATCATTCAAACAAAATCAACAAAGAAACAGTGGTTTTGAATGACATATTGGCCCAGATGGATCTAACAGATATAGTCAGAACATTCCATCCTAAGACAGCAGAATACACATTCTTTTCAAATGTACATGGAGCATTCTCCAGAATAGATCACATATTAGGCCACAAAACAAGTCTCAACAAATTCAGAAAAATTGAAGTTATAAAAATACATCTTTTCTGACCACAATGGTATGAAACTAGAAATCAAGCACAAGAAAAAACATGAAAAGCACATAAATACATGGAGGTTAAATAACATACTACTAAACAATGAATGAGTAAATCAAGAAATCAAAGAGGAAATAAAAAATACATGGAGAGAAATGAAAATGCAAACACAATAGTCCAAAATCTGGGATATAGCAAAAGCTGTTCTAAGAGGGAAGTTTATAGCAATATAGGCCTACCTCAAGAAGCAAGAAAAATCCTAAATAAACAACCAATCTAACCTTACATCTAAAGGAACTAGAGAAAGAACAACAAACAAAGCCACAAGCCAGTAGAAGGTAGGAAATAATAAAGATTAGAGCAGAAATAAAGTAGAAACTAAAAAAACAATAGAACAAATCAGTGAAACCAGGAGCCAGTTCTTTGAAAAATCAACAAAATCATAAGCCTTTAGCCAGATTCATAAAAAGAGAGAGAGGACTCAAGTAAATAAAATTAGAAATGAAAGGGGAGAAGTAACAACCGAAGCACAGAGATCAAAAAGATTGTAGGAGAATGTTAACCTATGTCCCAGCAAACAAAAGTCCAGGACCAGATGGTTTCACAAGGGGATTCTACCAAACATTTAAAGAAGAGTTAACACCTGTTCTCAAACTATTCCAAAAAATAGAAAAGGAAAACTTCTTAATTTATTCTATGAAGCCAACATTACCCTGATACCAAAGCTAGACAAAGACACTACAAAAAAAGAGAAATACAGGCCAATATCTCTTTCTGAACATAGATGCAAAAATTTTCAACAAAATACTAGCAAACTGAACCCAACAATACATTAAAAATTCATTCACCAGAATCAAGTGGAATTTATTCCTGGGGTGCAAGGGTGGTTCAGTATTCACAAGTCAATCAATGTGATTCATCACATCAATAAAAGAAGGAATAAAAACCAAATGATCATTTTAATGGATGCAGAAAAAGCATTTTAGAATATAAAACATCCATTCATGATAAAAACCCTCAGCAAAGTGGGATTAGATAAATGAAAAACCCACAGCTAACATAATATTCAATGGTGAAAAACCGAGAGCATTTCCCCTAAGGTCAGGAACAAGACAAGGATGTCCACTCTCACCACTCATATTTAACGTAGTACTGGAAGTCCTAGCCACAGTGATCAGAAAAGAGGAAGGAAGAAGTAAAACGTTTTCTATGTGCAGATGACATGATACTATATATGGAAAACCTTAAAGACTCCACCAAAAAGCTATTAGAACTGATAAATGAATTCAGTAAGATTGCATGATACCAAATCAACATATAGAAATTCATGGTATTTTTATATACTAATAAGCAACAGAAAGAGAAATTAAGAAAGCAATTCCATTTACAATTGCACCAAAGGTAATAAAATATCTAGGAATAAACTTAACCAAGGAGGTGAAAGACTTGTGTAAAAATATATAAATTATCTTTTATCAATGTTTTATAGTTTATATTTTATATATATATATTATATATAGTTTATATATTTATAAACAATATTTATAAACATTGATAAAAGATGTTGCTGTTTCTACACAAACAAGTGGAAAGATAATCTGTGCTCATGGATTGGAAGAACAAATATTGTAAAAGTGTCCATACTACACAAATGTATACAATCTACAGATTTAATGTTATCCCTATCAAAATACCAACAACATTTTTCACAGAACTGGAACAAAGAATCCTAAAATTTGTATGGAACCACAAAGACCCCAAATAGCCAGAGCAATTTTGAAAAAGAAAAGCAAAGTTGGAGATGTCACAATTCCAGACTTCAACTTATACTACAAAGCTTTAGTAATCAAAACAAGCATGGTACTAGCACAAAAATAGGCACATAGATCAATGGAACAGAATAGAAAACCAGAGGTAAACTCACAATTATATGGTCAGTTAATCTTCGACAAAGCAGGAAAGAATATCCAGTGGGAAAAAGACAGCCTCTTCAACAAATGGTGTTGAGAAAAGTGGACAGCAACATGCAAAAGAATGAAACTGGCCCACTGGCTTACACCATACACAAAGCTAAATTCCAAATGGATTAAGGACCTAAATGTGAGACATAAAACCGTAAAAATCCTAGAAGAGAGCACAGGCAGTAACTTCTCTGATATCGGACATAGCAACTTTTTTCTAGATATGTCTCCTGAGGCAAGGGAAGCAAAAGCAAAAATAAAACTATTGGGACTACATCAAATAAAAAGCTTCTGCACAGCAAAGGTAATAATCAACAAAACTAAAAGACGGCCTATGGGATGGGAAAAGATATTTGCAAATGACATATCTGATAAAGGGTTAGTATCCAGAATTATAAAGAACTTCTATAACTCGATGCCTGAAAAACAACTAATTCAATTTAAAAATGAGCAGACAAGATGAACGAACATTTCTCCAAAGAAGACATCCAGATGTCCAATGGACACATGAAAAGATACTCACCATCAGTGATCATCAGGGAACTGCAAAGCAAAACTGCAATGAGCTATCACCTCACACCTGGCAGAATGGCTAAAATCAACAACACAGGAAACAACAGGTGTTGGCAAGGATGTGAAGAAATAGGAACCCTCTTGCACTATTTGTGGGAATGCAAACTGATGCAGCCATGCTGGAAAACAGTATGGGGATTCCCCAGAAAGTTGAAAATGGAACTACCCTACAACCTAGTACTCACAGTACTGGGTATTTACCCAAAAAATACAGAAACACTATTCACAGAGACACTACGTGTACCCTCTGTTTATTGCAGCATTATTTACAATAGCTAAATTATGGAAGCAGCCCAAGTGTCCATCAATAGGATAAAGAAGAGGTTTTATACACACACACACATACACATATACACACAATGGAATATTGAGCCACAAAAAAGAATAAAATCTTGCCATTTGCAACAACATGGATGAGCTAAAGAGTATAATGCTAAGCAAAATAAGCCAGTTAGAGAAGGACAAATACCGTATTATTTTACTCATATGTGGAATTTAGGAAACAAAACAAATGAGCAAAGGAAAAAAAATGAGAGAGAGACAAACGAAGAAATAGACTCTTAACTACAGAGAACACACTGATGGTTACCAGAGGGTAGGTGGGTGGGGGATGGGTGAAATAGGTGAAGGAGATTAATAGTACACTTATCTTGATAAACACTGAATAATGTTGAGTCAGTGTATTATGCACCTGAAACTAATATAACACTGTATGTTAACTATACTGGAACTAAAATAGAAAACTTAATAGAAGAATTTATTGCATTATTAAAGAAATGGCTGTCAGCATTTTCTTATAAAGGATAAGATTTTATTTAAATTTTGAAAAACATTATTTCAAATGATAAGGTACTCTCCAAAATGTATTTGTATATTAACAGAATCAGGTTGGGTTTTTTTTCCTATTGTCTTTTTCCTTTTATTTTTTAAAGGTGAAAATGCCTCACATTGTGCTCTTTTCTTTAGGTTTATTGTAGGGAAGGAAGAAATTCCCACACATTCTTATTCACCAGAAGCAGCATATGCAAAAGTGGAACAAAAGACAGAGAAACATGAAGAAAAGCCAAGAAGATTGAATATAATTGCTCTAATCAGGAAACTTGTGGATTCAGTGTAAGTTTTTTATCTTGATATTTAGCACACTGTGTTACTGTTTTATATGATATTTGTACTTTGCCAAGGTGTTTTATTTTCTTTTCAGTAATGATATACATATATATCATATCTATCTTTTTTTTTTTTTTTTACCAGAAACAGTGCATAGAGTTTTATAAAAGGCACATAATGGCAAGTCAGTGTTATTTATTATTTTTGTCTGGACTATAGACCAACATATGCCTTTAGAATAGATTTATATGAACTTGTAATAGTTTTCTATGTCAAACTAGACACAGTTGTAGGAGGCTAGAATGGGGAACTTTAGGAAACAGGTTAATATGTGCTAATCAAATATTCCAAATGTGGAAAGGAGAAAGAAAAGTTCTGGGGCACATTCAAGAAGATAGAGGAATAATAAGGAGCAAACCTTACATAAATGTTTTTTGTAAGAGTAGAAATTTTCAGGGCTTTGGAAATGGAATAAAACATCTTTATTTGTATATTATACAAAGAAGTCTGAATTTCATACAAATAGTATTTGTTTTTTTGGTTTTTTTTTTAACTTTGTCCTTTTTTTGTTGTTGTTATGTTAGTCACCATACAATACATCATTAGTTTTTGATGTAGTGATCCACGATCCATTGTTTTCGTATAACATCCAGAGCTCCACGCAATATGTGCCCTCCTTAATACCCATCACTGGGCTATTTCAAGTATAGGAATTATACTTCTATATTATATTAAAATACATCTATAATTAATAGAAAATTTAGTGATTTAAAATTAGAACATCAGTTAATAAAAATAATCTTTGTAGTGATATTTTAGAGAGTGTTGAATGAATAGCCAATATAGAAAGTTAGGGATCAGTTATGGGAAGCTGAAGCCAATAAATCAGACCTTAGACTCTCATTTCACCCCCCCCCCCCCTGCTGGCTTTGTGACTTTGGGCAAGTGATTTAACCACTCTGGACCCTAAAGTCCTCATCTGTTAACTTGGGTTAATGATCTCTGTTATGGAGTGTTGTGTCCATTAAATGAAATAACATGTGAGTTGCCTCACGTACATGAGCACAGAGTAGGTGCTCAAAATTTTTACTGTATTTAAAGACTTTGTCTTCATTTTAGTATACAGCACATACAGAAGGTAAGAGGGAGGGAAGGAATAACAGATGGCAGGAATAATTGTGGTAGTAAACTTTTTTAAAAAATTTATGTATATCCTTTTTTTTTATCATGATAAGTGCACTCCTTAATCCCCATCACCTGTTTCACCCATATCCCTAACTACCTCCCCTCTGATAATCAGCAGTTTGTTCTCTGTAGTTAAGAGTCTGTTTCTTGATTAGTTTCTCTCTTTTTTTTCCCTTTGCTCATTTGTTTCCTAAATTCCACATATGAGTAATACGGTTGAATATTACTGTGTGTGTGTGTGTGTGTGTGTGTGTGTGTGTGTGTGTGTGTGTGTATACCACCTCTTCTTTATCCATTCATTCATTGAAATGGGCTGCTTCCATAATTTGGCTATTGTAAATAATGTTGCTCTATGTTTATCATAGAGATGCATATGTCCGTTTGAATTAGTGTTTTGTAATTTTTGGGTAAATAGCCACTAGTGAGATTGGTAATGAACTTCTTAATTCTTAAGCAAGTTCAAAATAGTTACTGATCACCTGAGTGAAGAAAAGAGACAAGGAATCCCTATTCATGGAAATCATGTCACCATGAATCAGAGGGGAATGCGGAGATGGGAATGCAGAGAATGTATTATGTGGGTGAATGATGCCTTGGGTATCAGAACTAATCAGGTCATGGCAGAACTTGTCAGACTTGCCTCCGTGAGTCCACTGCTGTGGAAGCAGATGCAGGGTAATACATAAGCAGAGCAGATAAGACAGGAGATGGGGAGTCCAGGTTTTGAGAAGTTTTAATAACAGACTGAGGGAAGATTAAATGACAGTATAGCTGATACCAGAATTGAACTTCACTAGCAAAGAGAGTTTAACGATTTCTGTGTAGTTCCAGTAGCACTGGCTGAGGAATGCCTTTGAAGAGGACACTTAGAAGTATGAAGAGTGATGGTTTACACATGGCCACCCCTCTCTGATTTACCTCTTTTAGGTCCCAGCTTTAATCCCTCAACTTCACATGGCCAGATATGTCCCATCATCCTGATGACATAAGGGCTACGGGCAGCAGGAATCCCTGCCGTCCCCCTTGTCTGTGAAGGGCTACACGTATATGCCAGCTGTGGTGCAGAATTGGATTTCCGAAAGGGTTTTGCTAATCAGTTTGCAAATGGAATTAAAGAGGTGTGGAGCCAGAATATCACTCTACACATTATTGTTACAAACAAGAAACTTAATGTGTTCCAACCATGAGATAATTAATTAACTGCAGTCTTCAAGAATTACAAAGACTACTCATTTTGGAACATGAACACTTCATAGAGAAAGGGGGAGAGCCAGACCCCTGTTAGATATTTTACTTACTTTTTTACGCCTCAATATAGTCCTGGAGTCAGCATACCAAATAATTAAAAATCTATGTGTCTTGAACAGTAGCCCCCCCCAACAGAAACATTTACTAAACACCAGAGGACCAAGTGGTTTGCATTTAAATCACAAATAACCTACTTTTGAATTCCCACATGATCTATTACTTTATTTATTTTAAAAACTGAATTTTGAATTCTAATACCGAATCATGTTTCTTTTCCAGATGTTTTCTCTCAAATATAATTAAGTATAAATTCCTGTAACCTGAGCACTTTCTCATTATGATTGTTGCTCAAGTACTGACTTCATGGGTGACTTATGACCGCTATACTCTACAGTAAGCAACTTAAAGCTTCCAAAAGATTTGGCAGAGTATAGAGATAATATATTACATATTTTTCATATTTAGTCACAAATATTTACCAATGTTTTTTCTGTTCTGCATTTAAGTATTTTGACTGCAGTCACATATTTTATGCACTGTGTCAAATGGTGAACTGAAAAGAAAAAAAAATCTGTTATCTTTGCTTTTTTATGTCCTAAGAAACCAAAAGATGCATGCATTTAGAAACAAGTAGGTAATGTGTTCTGCTTTTTTGGTTAGAGAGTGTTAAGCACATCTACACACATACACATCATTTATTATTTTTGTCTTATTTCAGATGTAAGCATGGACCAAGGCATAGGTGTTGCAAACACTATGAAGATAATTGCATCTCTTATTGCATTAAAGTAAGTATATAAAAGTATCACTGTTAGCCATGGGGAATATATATAGAAATAACTTTTTAAAGATTGTATTTATTTGAGAGAGAGAAAAAACATGAGTGGGGGGAGGGGCAGAGGGAGAGGGACAAGTAGACTCCCCACTGAGCACAGAGCCAGATGCTGGGCTTAATCCAGGACCTGAGATCATGATCTGAGCCAAAGTCAGACACTCAACTGGCTGAGCCACCCAGGCGTGCCCCATATAGAAATAACTTTTGAATTAAAGCATGATTTCAAAGTAAATGGAAAAATAGACAGTAATTGCTATCATTCTTTGCATTTGACTTGAAGAATGAGAAATTTGTGAAAAATAGATAACAATTTAGCTTTTAGTATTCATTTACCAGATCCTTGGTTAATTAATTTTAAAATTCGCTTATTTAAAAGTTAGTGAAGGGGTGCCTGTGTGACTCAGTCGGTTAAGTGTCTGCCTTCAGCTCAGGTCATGATCCCAGGGTCCTGGGATCAAGCCCCGTTTCGGGCTCCCTGCTCAGGGGGAGTCTGCTTCTTGCCCTTCCTCTCCCTCTGCCCCCTCCCCTGCTCATGTTCTCTCTTTCTGTCTCAAATAAATAAAATTGTATAAAAAAATCAGTGTAAAACTTTTAAAGTAGAAGAGAAGGTGAAGCAACAACAGCAAAAAAGACAGAAAAATAAAGTTATTAAAATTTATATGTTGTAATGTGTTCTCATTAGAATGCGTGCTAGAACAAGGTCCCTGGGGTATGCTGTCTACTAGTGGATCAGCAGTCATACACATACCCTGTGCGCAATCTGATACAGTGGCATTTGGTGTTGGACTTGTAAAGCTGTTACATTTTTGAAGGCATGGAGGTTACTGGAGCATGTTCAACAGTTACTCTACATGAAGGAAGTTAGCTGTGCCCACTGGCAGAAATTCCTCCCTCCCTAGTATATTTGTGTACTAGAATGTTTCTGCTCACACCCGTCCCCCGTTCTGTGCCTGCCGTCCTTCCATCCTCCATCACCACCACCTCTGGGGAGGAAGTCATTTTCATTGCAGTTAGTCTGGTGCAGGTGGCACCACCTGCCACAAATTCTCTAGTTTTGTCTCTCACAATCCTGATGCTTTAAAAAGTTTATGTTCTTCCTTTATAATATCTGATCCCCACTCAGTTGGTGATGGGAAGTTGTACAGCACCCCCAAAAGACAGCCTCCCAGCAGTCACTCTGAGGAAGAGGGACTGTATCACATTTTGCTTCTGAATGTGAATGCCTGTGGTCTAATATTGATGGTGGCATATACCCAAGCTAACACTTACCTTAGAGTCCCTGAAGATATGAGCAGAGGTTAAAGCAGTATTTTTTCATTTGTGCAGTGGTTTCTGAAACACTCCTTCCAAATCTGATTTCCTGCCCCACTTGTACAATGGCGGGGGGGCGGGCAGCAATGTTGCTGGCAGCCCTCAAGATCTGCCAGCTCCCAGGCAGGAGTTACACCCTCCAAATGGACGTAATTCTGATTTAAGGGGAGACTTCAGGAGGGGAACTAAGAGAACTATTCTGATTAAATCGGAGGTATTTGAGAAAGTTTGGAAAGAGGGCAAGTGATATTTTTAAAAAAATTATATGAGAAAAGGAGAATTACTGAGGAAGGAAAACATCTAGTCATTGTATCAAAATGTGTACCAGTCCTATAAACTTGGCAATTTATGTATAAATTGGAATATTGTCCATGAATGTAAAATTATTTGGAGACCTGTAGGTGAGGAATTTACGCTACAAATATAGTAAAATACTTTGACAGTGCACCTCATTATCCTAACAGCTCAGTTATACCACATGTTAAATCACATCCCTGAGTAAATATTCGTATGAATTAGCCTTCCCTGCAGCTCACTATGCTCCATTCATACTTTTTGTTGGTTCCTCGTAAGTGCCAATCTCTGTTTTGTCTTTGTGCTTTCTGCCCAAGCTGTCTGAAATGTTTTTCTCATGCTAGCTCCTTCTCTTTTCTGTTTAAATGTCACATCCTCTTTCACTTTCCCTTACCACCTAATTTAATATCGGCTGCCTCTTATTTGCCTCCTAGAGTCTTATTTCCTGCACAACACTTAACTGTAATCTGTAATTATTTTATGTACTTACTTATTTGCTCTTTCTCTAATGAGCGTGAAGCTCCATGAAGGCAAAAACTTTGTGTCCTCTTCACCACTCTGTCCCCAGCATCTAGTGTAGTGGTTGGCACATGAGAGGCCTTCAGTGAATGTTTTCTGAATACGTGAAAGGGTGAATGGATGGAAGGATGAATGGATCTCTTGAAAATAGCATGGAAAGATTGAACAGGAGTGTGATCCTTGAATCTTTAGATTAATATTGTTAAGATTATTAATGGCAAGATAAAGTGTGAACACTTCATGCATTAAACATATACTGGGCAGTTTCAGTTAAGCAAATGCATGGTAATTTATGCTGATTGGTCAGACAATTTAATTTTCATGTTTTAACCAGGTGTTAAATAGTTTCAGGTAAATTAATGAATGTTTCTTCATAGTAATTCAGTTTTTTTCTAAAAAAGAAGGTTGCTCTCTGGAAGATACAAACCTGACCTTTGGAACTTAGCAGGAATGTAGACATTTTTCCATCCCACTGGTGGTGAGAGAGGAGGAGGATGGGAGACTGGTATTACAATGTATTGGTTGAATCATGTGAACTACTGTTCTTTTATATAACATTAGCTTTTGTGCTAATTGGAATTTTTCAGCCTCTCAGTATGAAGTGACATTTAAACTTCATTACCCTAAATACTGAAATGAAATTGACCAACAGTAGTCATCCTCTCTGTTCCCTTTTGCCCTATAGATAGTTGCAGGTAATATGGAAAAATGTTGGCAGCAAGTATGCCTTTGTAGTGGATTTGCTTTTTCGAGTTTTGTTTAGTATACTTTAAAGCTACCATTTCTTAGAGATGTTTTAGCCTGACACTGTTGAGCATAGAAATAAAAACCTAGGTATAATTATATTTTTTTCCTGGAGAATTCTTTTAACCTGATCATTTAAAAAATTGATATTAAAGGTCTAAAAATAAAATTATTTTTCTGTCAAAAGAATTCCTATTTATAGTAATGATTAAGAAGAGTTCTCTGTTAAAATTTCTGAAAAGCATTTTTTTTTTTTTTTGGAATTTCAGTGCTTTTGTTCCTAAAATTCAGTTATGGTTTAGGAATTTTAAATCCTATGTTAACAATGTTAACAAAATGTCAAGAAATGGAAGTTTGGTGCATAGACAAGCTTGGCCAGTGCTTGTGAGCCTTTCAAGTTTTTGAAAATCAAAGATGAAGTATAGTCACTGAAAAATTTTACTCTTATTTTAAGGTAATTGTTTTAAAATTGAGGTCTTCAAGGCTTAATTTTGAAAATACTTTGATATAAACTGGGGTTATTTATTTATTTGAAATTATGTTTTGATTCTGCGACAGTAAAATTTATATCTGACGGACCTCTCCACAGGGTGGCAGCATTTTCAACTCTGCTTGAGTGCAAACCTCGGGAATGAGTCCCAGGAGAATTCTGAGGGAGAAATAAGCATGGGCAGGAGGCAGCTATCGACTCAACTCTTGTTTCGGGAAACTAGATCGGCTCTCCCGTGTGTGCGTGTAGTCCTAAGTGCCATCCACCCAACGCAAAGGAACAAAAGTGCAGAGGACCCGTGCCTCAGCAAAGATCGCCCTTCCTGAGCGTGCACTTCATCTATTGTGTGTTTTTGTGAAAGCATGAGAAATGGAACCTAAACGTAACTCAGAGTGAGAAGCAGGCCTGTAAGGAAGGCTACTGTGGACTCAGCTCTTGTTTGAGGAGATTAGCACTGCTGTACCCTGTGTGCCTGGATGCCTAGTTCCCAGGCTACTAACACCAAGAATCAATGCTATAGAGTTACTGCGCTTTAGTTAACATTGCCGTTCCTGAAGCCAGGGGAATTTGACAGTGCTCGTGTATGAGAGCCCGGGGAAAGGGTCCCATACGTGAAATGGAGTGAGAAACAGGCCGGAGCGGAAGGCAGCTCTCAACTCACCTCTTGTTTATGAGGCTGGTACCCTTGCCCCGGGTGTGCCTGCAGGCCTAAAGCCAACCACCTAACTCAAAGGAACAACTCTGTAGAGAATTCCTGCTTCGGCTAAAGTAGCCATGCCGGAGGGTGGACGCATTTTGCTGTGTGCATGCGTGAGCGCACTGCAAGTGAGTCCAGGACCATTTTCCATGTGGGACTCAGGCCCCGGCAGAAGGCAGAACACGACTCCCCACTTGTTTCCTGAGGCTAGCACTGCGGCCCCACTTTTGCATGGAAGTCTAATAGCAAGCGTTCTTTTTTTTTTTATTAAATTTTTTTATTTTTATGTTAATCCCCATACATTACATCAGTAGTTTTAGATATAGTGTTCCATGATTCATTGTTTGTGCATAACACCCAGTGCTCCATGCAGAACGTGCCCTCCTCAATACCCATCACCAGGCTAACCCATCCTCCCACCCCCCTCCCCTCTAGAACCCTCAGTTTGTTTTTCAGAGTCCATCGTCTCTCATGGTTCTTCTCCCCCTCCGATTTCCCCCCTTCATTCTTCCCCTCCTGCTACATTCTTCTTCTTTTTTTCTTTCTTAACATATATTGCATTATTTGTTTCAGAGGTACAGATCTGAGATTCAACAGTCTTGCACAATTCACAGCGCTTACCAGAACACATACCCTCCCCAGTGTCCATCACCCAGTCACCCCATCCCTCCCACCCCACCCCCCACTCCAGCAACCCTCAGTTTGTTTCCTGAGATTAAGAATTCCTCATATCAGTGAGGTCATATGATACATGTCTTTCTCTGTTTGACTTATTTTGCTCAGCATAATACCCTCCAGTTCCATCCACGTCGTTGCAAATGGCAAGATCACATTCCTTTTGATGGCTGCATAATATTCCATTGTGTATATATATATATATATATATATATATATATATATTTATATACCACATCTTCTTTATCCATTCATCTGTTGATGGACATCTTGGCTCTTTCCACAGTTTGGCTATTGTGGACATTAATAGCAAGCGTTCTCACTCGGAGAAACAACACTGAAGAGAAAACGTGCTTTAGCTACCGACGACCTCTGTGTGGGAGGAAGCAGTTTAGGGTGTACTGTGGGTGAGAGCCTGGGGACGGGTTCCGTTTCGTAAAATCGAGGGAGAGACAGGCCAGAGAGAAGGCAGCTCTCAACTCACACCATGGTTATGGGGCTAGTACCGTTGCCCAGGGTGTGTGTGCAGGCTTAAATGAAGCCACCTAACTCGAAGGAAAAACTCGGTTGAGAGCCTGTGCTGCAGGTAAAACAGCTACTCCTGAGGGTGGCAGCATTTTGTTATGTGCGTGCGTGAGAGCACTGCAAGGGAGTCCAAAGCTTTTTGCGAGTGAGACTCAGGCCCCAGCGTAAGGCAGAACACGACTCCCCATGTGTTTGACCAAGCTAGCACGGCAGCCCCACATTTGCATGGAAGTCTAATAGCTAGCGTTCTAACACGAAGAAACTACACAGTAGAGAATCCGTGCTTTAGCTACCGTCGACCTCTCTGTGGGTGAAGCAGTTTAGGGTGTACTGTGGCTGAGAGCCTGGGGACGGTTTCCATATCGTAATATCCGGGAGAGACAGGTCGGTACAGAGGCAGCTCTCAACTCACATCATGGTTATGGGGCTAGTACCGTTGCCCAGGGTGTGTGTGCAGGCTTAAACACAGCCACCTAACTCGAAGGAAAAACTCGGTTGAGAGCCTGTGCTTCAGGTAAAACAGTTGCTCCTGAGGGTGGAAGCATTTTGTTGTGTGCGTGCGTGAGAGCACTGCAAGGGAGTCCAAAGCTTTTTGCTAGTGAGACTCAGGCCCCAGCGAAAGGCAGAACACGGCTCCCCATGTGTTTGTCCAAGCTAGCACGGCAGCCCCACATTTGCATGGAAGTCTAATAGCTAGCGTTCTCCCTGGAAGAAACAACTCAGTAGAGAAACCGTGCTTTAGCTACCATCCACCTCTCTGAGGGAGGAAGCACTTTCCAGGCTACCGTGGTGAGAGCCTGAGGAACGGGTTCCTTACATAAAACCGAGGGAGAAGGAGTCCGGCCCAGAAGGCTCCTCTCGACTCAGCTCTTGTTACCTGAAGCTAACACTTTGGCTCCATGTGTGCATAGGAATGCTAAGGGCTCCACACTGATTTGGCAGAAAGAAGCCGGTCAAGAACCCCAGCTTCAGCACATTCGCCTCCCCACAGGTTGGCAGCATTTTCAAGTCTGCTTGAGTGCAAACCTGGGGAAGGAGTCCCAGCAGAATTCGGAGGGAGAAATAAGCATGGGCAGAAGGCACCTATCGACTCAACTCTTGTTCGGGAAACTAGATCGGCTCTCCCGTGTGTGCGTGGAGTGCTCAGTACCATCCACGCAACGCAAAGGAACAAAACTGTAGAGAACAGGGGCCTCAGCAAAGATCGCCCTTCCTGAGCGTGAACTTCATTTTTTGTGTGTGTTTGTGAAAGCATGAGAAATGGAACCTAAACGTAACTCGGAGTGAGAAACAGGCCTGGAAGGAAGGCTGCTGTCGACTCACCTCTTGTTTGAGGAGATTAGCACTGCTGTACCCTGTGTGCCTGGATGCCTAGTAACCAGGCTACTAACACCAAGAATCAATCCTATAGAGTGACTGCGCTTCAGTTAACATTGCCGTTCTTGAAGCAGGAGGAATTTGACACTGCTCGTGTACGAGAGACTGGGCAAAGGGTCCCAGACGTGAAATGGAGTGAGAAACAGGCGGGTGCAGAAGGCAGCTCTCAACTCACCTCTGGTTTATGAGGCTAGTACCCTTGCCCCGGGGGTGCCTGCAGGCCTAAAGCCAACCACCTAACTCAAAGGAACAACTCTGTAGGGAATTCCTGTTTCGGCTAAAAGAGCCATGCCCCAGGGTGGACGCATTTTGCTGTGTGCATGCGTGAGCGCACTGCAAGTGAGTCCAAAACCATTTTCCTTGTGAGACCCAGGCCCCGGAAGAAGGCAGAACACGACTCCCCACTTGCTCCATGAAGCTAGTACTGCGGCCCCACTTTTGCATGGAAGTCCAATAGCTAGCTTTCTAACTCGGAGAAAAAACACTGTAGAGAAACCGTGCGTTAGCTACCGTCGACCTCTCTGTGGGCGAAGCAGTTTACGGTGTACTGTGGCTGGGAAGCTGGGGACTGTTTCCATTTCGTAATATCGGGGGAGAGACAGGACGGTACAGAGGGCAGCTCTCAACTCACTACATGGTTATGGGGCTAGTTCCGTTGACCATGGTGTGTGTGTAGGCTTAAACACAGCCACCTAACTCGAAGGAAAAACTCGGTTGAGAGCCTGTGCTGCAGGTAAAACAGTTGCTCCTGAGGGTGGCAGCATTTTCTTGTGCGCGTGCGTGAGAGCACTGCAAGGGAGTCCAAAGCTTTTTGCGAGTGAGACTCAGGCCCCAGTGAAAGGCAGAACAAGACTCTCCATGTGTTTCACCAAGCTAGCACGGCAGCCCCACTTTTGCATCGAAGTCTAATAGCTAGCATTCTCACTCGAAGAAACAACACTGTAGAGAAACCGTGCTTTAGCTACCGTCGACCTCTCTGTGGATGAAGCAGTTTAGGGTGTACTGTGGCTGAGAGCCTGGGGACGGTTTCAATATCGTAATATCGGGGGAGAGACAGGCCAGTACAGAGGGCAGCTCTCAACCCACATCATGGTTATGGAGCTAAGACCGTTGCCCAGGGTGTGTGTGCTGGCTTAAATGAAGCCACCTAACTCGAAGGAAAAACTCGGTTGAGAGCCTGTGCTTCAGGTAAAGCAGCTGCTCCTGAGGGTGGCAGCATTTTGTTGTGTGCGTGCGTGAGAGCACTGCAAGGGAGTCCAAAGCTTTTTGCGAGTGAGACTCAGGCCCCAGCGAAAGGCAGAACACGACTCCCCATGTGTTTGACCAAGCTAGCACGGCAGCCCCACATTTGCATGGAAGTCTAATAGCTAGCATTCCAACTCGAAGAAACAACACTGTAGAGAAACCGTGCTTAAGCTACCGTCGACCTCTCTGTGGGCGAAGCAGTTTAGGGTGTACTGTTGCTGAGAGCCTGAGGACGGTTTCCATTTTGTAATATGGGGGAGAAACAGGCCGGTACAGAGGGCAGCTCTCAACTCATTACATGGTTATGGGGCTAGTTCCATTGACCATGGTGTGTGTGTAGGCTTAAAAACAGCCACGTAACTCGAAGGAAAAACTCGGTAGAAAGCCTGTGCTGCAGGTAAAATAGGTGCTCCTGAGGGTGGCAGCATTTTGTTGTGTGCGTGCGTGAGAGCACTGCAAGGGAGTCCAAAGCTTTTTGCGAGTGAGACTCAGGCCCCAGCGAAAGGCAGAACACGACTCCCCATGTGTTCCATCACGCTAGCAGGGCAGCCCCTCTTTTGCATGGAATTCTAACAGCTAGTGTTCTAACTCAAAGAAACAACACTGTAGAGAATCCGTGCTTTATCTACCGGCGACCTCTAGACGGAGGAAGCATTACACGGAGTACCGTGGCTGAGAGCCTGGGGAACCGGTTCTATACGTGATACCAAGGGAGAAATAGGTCCGGGCAGAAGGCACCTCTGGACTCAGCTCTTGCTACCTGAAGCTAACAGTACTGCTCCATGTGTGCTTGGAATGCTATGTGCTCGACACTGACTGGGAAGAAACAAGCCTGTAAAGAATCCCAGCTGCAGCTCATTCGCCTACCAGGCTACTAACACCAAGAATCAATGCTGTAGCGTTACTGCGCTTCAGCCAGCATTGCCGTTCCTGAAGTCGCAGGAGTTGTATAGTGCTCGTGTAGGAGAGACCGGGGAAAGGGTCCTATACGTGAAATGGAGTGAGAAACAGGCCGGTGCGGAAGGCAGCTCTCAACTCACCTCTTGTTTATGAGGCTAGTACCGCTGCCCCGGGTGTGCCTGCAGGCCATAAGCCAACCACCTAAGTCAAAGGAACAACTCTGTAGGGAATTCCTGCTTCGGCTAAAATAGCCATGCCTCAGGGTGGACGCATTGTGTCTTGTGCAAGCGTGAGTGCACAGCAATTGAGTCCAAAACCATTTTCCTTGTGAGACCCAGGCCCTGAAAGAAGCCAGAACACGACTCCGCACTTGCTCCATGAAACTAGTAGTACGGCCACACTTTTGCATGGAAGTCTAATAGCTAGCTTTCTAACTGGAAGGAACAACAGTGTAGAGAAACCGTGCTTTAGCTACCGTCGACCTCTCTGAGGACGAAGCAGTTTAAGGTGTACTGTGGCTGAGAGCCTGGGGACGGTTTCAATATCGTAATATCAGGGGAGAGACAGGCCGGTACAGAGGGCAGCTCTCAACCCACATCATGGTTATGGGGCTAGGACCGTTGCCCAGGGTGTGTTGCAGGCTTCAATGAAGCCACCTAAGTCGAAGGAAAAACTCGGTTGAGAGCCTGTGCTGCAGGTAAAACAGCTACTCCTGAGGGTGGCAGCATTTTCTTGTGTGCGTGCGTGAGAGCACTGCAAGGGAGTCCAAAGCTTTTTGCGAGTGAGACTCAGGCCCTAGCGAAAGGCAAAACAAGACTCCCCATGTGTTTCATCAAGCTAGCACGGCAGCCCCACTTTTGCATCGAAGTCTAATAGCTAGCATTCTAACTCGAAGAAACAACACTGTAGAGAAACTGTGCTTTAGCTACCGTGGACCCTTCTGTGGGCAAAGCAGTTTAGGGTGTACTGTTGCTGAGAGCCTGGGGACGGTTTCCATTTTGTAATATCGGGGGAGAGACAAGCCGGTACAGACGGCAGCTCTCAACTCACTACATGGTTATGGGGCTAGTTCCGTTGCCCATGGTGTGTGTGCAGGCTTAAACACAGCCACCTAACTCGAAGGAAAAACTCGGTAGAAAGCCTGTGTTGCAGGTAAAATAGCTGCTCCTGAGGGTGGCAGCATTTTGTTGTGTGCGTGCGTGAGAGCACTGCAAGGGAGTCCAAAGCTTTTTGCGAGTGAGACTCAGGCCCCAGCGAAAGGCAGAACACGACTCCCCATGTGTTTGACCAAGATAGCACAGCAGCCCCACATTTGCATGGAAGTCTAATAGCTAGTGTACTAACACGAAGAAATTACACAGTAGAGAAACAGTGCTTTAGCTACCGTCGAACTCTCTGTGGGCGAAGCAGTTTAGGGTGTACTGTGGCTGAGAGCCTGGGGACGGTTTCAATATCGTAATATTGGGGGAGAGACAGGCCGGTACAGAAGACAGCTCTCAACTCACATCATGGTTATGGGGCTAGTACCGTTACCCAGGGTGTGTGTGGCAGCTTAAACACAGCCACCTATCTGGAAGCAGAAACTCAGTTGAGAGCCTGTGCTGCAGGTAAAAGAGCTGCTCCTGAGGGTGGCAGCATTTTGTTGTGTGCGTGCGTGAGAGCACTGCAAGGGAGTCCAAAGCTTTTTGCGAGTGAGACTCAGGCCCCAGCGAAAGGCAGAACACGACTCCCCATGTGTTTCATCACGCTAGCACGGCAGCCCCACTTTTGCATAGAAGTCTAACAGCTAGTGTTCTAACTCGAAGAAACAACACTGTAGAGAAACCGTGCTTTAGCTACCGTCGACCTCTAGACGGAGGAAGCATTACACGGAGTACCGTGGCTGAGAGCCTGGGGAACGGGTTCCATACGTGAAACCAAGGGAGAAATAGGTCCGGGCAGAAGGCACCTCTGGACTCAGCTCTTGCTACCTGAAGCTAACACTACTGCTCCATGTGTGCTTGGAATGCTCTGTGCTCGACACTGACTGGGAATAAACAAGCCTGTAAAGAATCCCAGCTGCAGCTCATTCGCCTACCAGGCTACTAACACCAAGAATCGATGCTGTAGTGTTACTGCGCTTTAGCCAGCATTGCCGTTCCTGAAGCCGCAGGAGTTGTATAGTGCTCGTGTAGGAGAGACCGGGGAAAGGGTCCCATACGTGAAATGGAGTGAGAAACAGGCCGGTGCGGAAGGCAGCTCTCAACTCACCTCTTGTTTATGAGGCTAGTACCGCTGCCCCGGGTGTGCCTGCAGGCCATAAGCCAACCACCTAAGTCAAAGGAACTACTCTGTAGGGAATTCCTGCTTCGCCTAAAATAGCCATGCCTCAGGGTGGACGCATTGTGTGGTGTGCATGCGTGAGTGCACAGCAATTGAGTCCAAAACCATTTTCCTTGTGAGACCCAGGCCCTGAAAGAAGCCAGAACACGACTCCCCACTTGCTCCATGAAACTAGTACTACGGCCACACTTTTGAATGGAAGTTTAATAGCTAGCTTTCTAACTGGAAGAAACAACACTGTAGAGAAACCGTGCTTTAGCTACTGTCTACCTCTCTGTGGGCGAAGCAGTTTAGGGTGTACTGTGGCTGAGAGCCTGGGGACGGTTTCAATATCGTAATATCGGGGGAGAGACAGGCCGATACAGAGGGCAGCTCTCAACCCATATCATGGTTATGGGGCTAGGACCGTTGCCCAGGGTGTGTGTGCAGGCTTAAATGAAGCCACCTAACTCGAAGGAAAAACTCGGTTGAGAGCCTGTGCTTCAGGTAAAGCAGCTGCTCCTGAGGGTGGCAGCATTTTGTTGTGTGCGTGCGTGAGAGCACTGCAAGGGAGTCCAAAGCTTTTTGCGAGTGAGACTCAGGCCCCAGCGAAAGGCAGAACACGACTCCCCATGTGTTTGACCAAGCTAGCACGGCAGCCCCACATTTGCATGGAAGTCTAATAGCTAGCGTTCTAACACGAAGAAACTACACAGTAGAGAAACCGTGCTTTAGCTACGGTCGACCTCTCTGTGGGCGAAGCAGTTTAGGGTGTACTGTGGCTCAGAGCCTGGGGAGGGTTTCAACATCGTAATATCGGGGGAGAGACACAGGCCGGTACAGAAGGCAGCTCTCAACTCACATCATGGTTATGGGGCTAGGACCGTTGCCCAGGGTGTGTGTGGCAGCTTAAACACAGCCACCTACCTCGAAGGAGAAACTCGGTTGAGAGCCTGTGCTGCAGGTAAAACAGCTGCTCCTGAGGGTGGCAGCATTTTGTTGTGTGCGTGCGTGAGAGCACTGCAAGCGAGTCCAAAGCTTTTTGCGAGTGAGACTCAGGCCCCACTGAAAGGCAGAACATGACTCCCCATGTGATTCATCAAGCTAGCACGGCAGCCCCACTTTTGCATGGAAGTCTCATAGCTAGCGTTCTAACTCGAAGAAACAACACTGTAGAGAAACCGTGCTTTAGCTACCGTCGACCTCTCTGTGGGCGAAGCAGTTTAGGGTGTACTGTGGCTGAGCGCCTGGGGACGGTTTCCATTTTGTAATATCTGGGGAGAGACAGGCCGGTACAGAGGGCAGCTCTCAACTCACTACATGGTTATGGGGCTAGTTCCGTTGACCATGGTGTGTGTGCAGGCTTAAACACAGCCACCTAACTCGAAGGAAAAACTCGGTAGAAAGCCTGTGCTGCAGGTAAAAGAGCTGCTCCTGAGGGTGGAAGCATTTTGTTGTGTGCCTGCGTGAGAGCACTGCAAGGGAGTCCAAAGCTTTTTGCGAGTGAGACTCAGGCCCCAGCGAAAGGCAGAACACGACTCCCCATGTGTTTCATCACGCTAGCACGGCAGCCCCACTTTTGCATAGAAGTCTAACAGCTAGTGTTCTAACTCGAAGAAACAACACTGTAGAGAAACCGTGCTTTAGCTACCGTCGACCTCTAGACGGAGGAAGCATTACACGGAGTATCGTGGCTGAGAGCCTGGGGAACGGGTTCCATACGTGAAACCAAGGGAGAAATAGGTCCGGGCACAAGGCACCTCTGGACTCAGCTCTTGCTACCTGAAGCTAACACTACTGCTCCATGTGTGCTTGGAATGCTATGTGCTCGACACTGACTGGGAAGAAACAAGCCTGTAAAGAATCCCAGCTGCAGCTCATTCGCCTACCAGGCTACTAACCCCAAGAATCAATGCTGTAGTGTTACTGCGCTTTAGCCAGCATTGCCGTTCCTGAAGCCGCAGGAGTTGTATAGTGCTCGTGTAGGAGAGACCGGGGAAAGGGTCCCATACGTGAAATGGAGTGAGAAACAGGCCGGTGCGGAAGGCAGCTCTCAACTCACCTCTTGTTTATGAGGCTAGTACCGCTGCCCCGGGTGTGCCTGCAGGCCATAAGCCAACCACCTAAGTCAAAGGAACAACTCTGTAGGGAATTCCTGCTTCGCGTAAAATAGCCATGCCTCAGGGTGGACGCATTGTGTGGTGTGCATGCGTGAGTGCACAGCAATTGAGTCCAAAACCATTTTCCTTGTGAGACCCAGGCCCTGAAAGAAGCCAGAACATCACTCCCCACATGTTCCATGAAAGTATTACTACAGCCACACTTTTGAATGGAAGTCTAATAGCTAGCTTTCTAACTGGAAGAAACAACACTGTAGAGAAACCGTGCTTTAGCTACTGTCGACCTCTCTGTGGGCGAAGCAGTTTAGGGTGTACTGTGGCTGAGAGCCTGGGGACGGTTTCAATATCGTAATATCGGGGGAGAGACAGGCCGGTACAGAGGGCAGCTCTCAACCCACATCATGGTTATGGGGCTAGGACCGTTGCCCAGGGTGTGTGTGCAGGCTTAAATGAAGCCACCTAACTCGAAGGAAAAACTCGGTTGAGAGCCTGTGCTTCAGGTAAAGCAGCTGCTCCTGAGGGTGGCAGCATTTTGTTGTGTGCGTGCGTGAGAGCACTGCAAGGGAGTCCAAAGCTTTTTGCGAGTGAGACTCAGGCCCCAGCGAAAGGCAGAACACGACTCCCCATGTGTTTGACCAAGCTAGCACGGCAGCCCCACATTTGCATGGAAGTCTAATAGCTAGCGTTCTAACACGAAGAAACTACACAGTAGAGAAACCGTGCTTTAGCTACCGTCGACCTCTCTGTGGGCGAAGCACTTTAGGGTGTACTGTGGCTGAGAGCCTGGGGACGGTTTCAATATCGTAATATCGGGGGAGAGACAGGCCGATACAGAGGGCACCTCTCAACCCACATCATGGTTATGGGGCTAGGACCGTTGCCCAGGGTGTGTGTGCAGGCTTAAATGAAGCCACCTAACTCGAAGGAAAAACTCGGTTGAGAGCCTGTGCTTCAGGTAAAGCAGCTACTCCTGAGGGTGGCAGCATTTTGTTGTGTGCGTGCGTGAGAGCACTGCAAGGGAGTCCAAAGCTTTTTGCGAGTGAGACTCAGGCCCCAGCGAAAGGCAGAACACGACTCCCCATGTGTTTGACCAAGCTAGCACGGCAGCCCCACATTTGCATGGAAGTCTAATAGCTAGCGTTCTAACATGAAGAAACTACACAGTAGAGAAACCGTGCTTTAGCTACGGTCGACCTCTCTGTGGGCGAAGCAGTTTAGGGTGTACTGTGGCTCAGAGCCTGGGGAGGGTTTCAATATCGTAATATCGGGGGAGAGACACAGGCCGGTACAGAAGGCAGCTCTCAACTCACATCATGGTTATGGGGCTAGTACTGTTACCCAGGGTGTGTGGCAGCTTAAACACAGCCACCAACCTCGAAGGAGAAACTCGGTTGAGAGCCTGTGCTGCAGGTAAAACAGCTGCTCCTGAGGGTGGCAGCATTTTGTTGTGTGCGTGCGTGAGAGCACTACAAGGGAGTCCAAAGCTTTTTCGCGTGAGACTCAGGCCCCAGCGAAAGGCAGAACACGACTCCCCATGTGTTTCATCAGGCTAGCACGGCAGCCCCACTTTTGCATGGAAGTCTAATAGCTAGCGTTCTAACTCGAAGAAACAACACTGTAGAGAAACCGTGCTTTAGCTACCGTCGACCTCTCTATGGGCGAAGCAGTTTAGGGTGTACTGTGGCTGAGAGCCTGGGGACGGTTTCCATTTTGTAATATCGGGGGAGAGACAGGACGGTACAGAGGGCAGCTCTCAACTCACTACATGGTTATGGGGCTAGTTCCGTTGACCATGGTGTGTGTGCAGGCTTAAACACAGCCACCTAACTCGAAGGAAAAACTCGGTAGAAAGCCTGTGCTGCAGGTAAAATAGGTGCTCCTGAGGGTGGAAGCATTTTGTTGTGTGCGTGCGTGAGAGCACTGCAAGGGAGTCCAAAGCTTTTTGCGAGTGAGACTCAGGCCCCAGCGAAAGGCAGAACACGACTCCCCATGTGTTTCATCACGCTAGCACGGCAGCCCCACTTTTGCATAGAAGTCTAACACCTAGTGTTCTAACTCGAAGAAACAACACTGTAGAGAAACCGTGCTTTAGCTACCGTCGACCTCTAGACGGAGGAAGCATTACACGGAGTACCGTGGCTGAGAGCCTGGGGAACGGGTTCCATACGTGAAACCAAGGGAGAAATAGGTCCGGGCACAAGGCACCTCTGGACTCAGCTCTTGCTGCCTGAAGCTTACACTACTGCTCCATGTGTGCTTGGAATGCTATGTGCTCGACACTGACTGGGAAGAAACAAGCCTGTAAAGAATCCCAGCTGCAGCTCATTCGCCTACCAGGCTACTAACACCAAGAATCAATGCTGTAGTGTTACTGCGCTTTAGCCAGCATTGCTGTTCCTGAAGCCGCAGGAGTTGTATAGTGCTCATGTAGGAGAGACCGGGGAAAGGGTCCCATACGTGAAATGGAGTGAGAAACAGGCCGGTGAGGAAGGCAGCTCTCAACTCACCTCTTGTTTATGAGGCTAGAACCGCTACCCGGCTGTGCCTGCAGACCATAAGCCAACCACCTAAGTCAAAGGAAAAATTCTGTAGGGAATTCCTGCTTCGCCTAAAATAGCCATGCCTCAGGGTGGACGCATTGTGTGGTGTGCATGCGTGAGTGCACAGCAATTGAGTCCAAAACCATTTTCCTTGTGAGACCCAGGCCCTGAAAGAAGCCAGAACACGACTCCCCACTTGCTCCATGAAACTAGTACTACGGCCACACTTTTGAATGGAAGTCTAATAGCTAGCTTTCTAACTGGAAGAAACAACACTGTAGAGAAACCGTGCTTTAGCTACTGTCGACCTCTCTGTGGGCGAAGCAGTTTAGGGTGTAAGGTGGCTGAGAGCCTGGGGACGGTTTCAATATCGTAATATCGGGGGAGAGACAGGCCGGTACAGAGGGCAGCTCTCAACCCACATCATGGTTATGGGGCTAGGACCGTTGGCCAGGGTGTGTGTGCAGGCTTAAATGAAGCCACCTAACTCGAAGGAAAAACTCGGTTGAGAGCCTGTGCTTCAGGTAAAGCAGCTGCTCCTGAGGGTGGCAGCATTTTGTTGTGTGCGTGCGTGAGAGCACTGCAAGGGAGTCCAAAGCTTTTTGCGAGTGAGACTCAGGCACCAGCGAAAGGCAGAACACGACTCCCCATGTGTTTGACCAAGCTAGCACGGCAGCCCCACATTTGCATGGAAGTCTAATAGCTAACGTTCTTACACGAAGAAACTACACAGTAGAGAAACCGTGCTTTAGCTACCGTCGACCTCTCTGTGGGCGAAGCAGTTTAGGGTGTCCTGTGGCTGAGAGCCTGGGGACGGTTTCAATATCGTAATATCGGGGGAGAGACATGCCTGTACAGAAGGCAGCTCTCAACTCACATCATGGTCATGGGGCTAGGACCGTTGCCCAGGGTGTGTGTGGCAGCTTAAACACACCCACCTACCTCGAAGGAGAAAATCGGTTGAGAGCCTGTGCTGCAGGTAAAACAGCTGCTCCTGAGGGTGGCAGCATTTTGTTGTGTGCGTGCGTGAGAGCACTGCAAGGGAGTCCAAAGCTTTTTGCGAGTGAGACTCAGGCCCCAGCGAAAGGCAGAACACGACTCCCCATGTGTTTCATCAGGCTAGCACGGCAGCCCCACTTTTGCATGGAAGTCTAATAGCTAGCGTTCTAATTCGAAGAAACAACACTGTCGAGAAACCGTGCTTTACCTACCGTCGACCTCTCTGTGGGCGAAGCATTTTAGGGTGTACTGTGGCTGAGAGCCTGGGGACGGTTTCCATTTTGTAAGATCGGGGGAGAGACAGGCCGGTACAGAGGGCAGCTCTCAACTCACTACATGGTTATGGGGCTAGTTCCGTTGACCAGGGTGTGTGTTCAGGCTTAAACACAGCCACCTAACTCGAAGGAAAAACTCGGTAGAAAGCCTGTGCTGCAGGTAAAAGAGCTGCTCCTGAGGGTGGAAGCATTTTGTTGTGTGCCTGCGTGAGAGCACTGCAAGGGAGTCCAAAGCTTTTTGCGAGTGAGACTCAGGCCCCAGCGAAAGGCAGAACACGACTCCCCATGTGTTTCATCACGCTAGCACGGCAGCCCCACTTTTGCATAGAAGTCTAACACCTAGTGTTCTAACTCGAAGAAACAACACTGTAGAGAAACCGTGCTTTAGCTACCGTCGACCTCTAGACGGAGGAAGCCTTACACGGAGTACCGTGGCTGAGAGCCTGGGGAACGGGTTCCATACGTGAAACCAAGGGAGAAATAGGTCCGGGCACAAGGCACCTCTGGACTCAGCTCTTGCTACCTGAAGCTAACACTACTGCTCCATGTGTGCTTGGAATGCTATGTGCTCGACACTGACTGGGAAGAAACAAGCCTGTAAAGAATCCCAGCTGCAGCTCATTCGCCTACCAGGCTACTAACACCAAGAATCAATGCTGTAGTGTTACTGCGCTTTAGCCAGCATTGCCGTTCCTGAAGCCGCAGGAGTTGTATAGTGCTCGTGTAGGAGAGACCGGGGAAAGGGTCCCATACTTGAAATGGAGTGAGAAACAGGCCGGTGCGGAAGGCAGCTCTCAACTCACCTCTTGTGTATGAGGCTTGTACTGCTGCCCCGGGTGTGCCTGCAGGCCATAAGCCAACCACCTAAGTCAAAGGAACAACTCTGTAGGGAATTCCTGCTTCGGCTAAAATAGCCATGCCTCAGGGTGGACGCATTGTGTGGTGTGCATGCGTGAGTGCACAGCAAGTGAGTCCAAAACCATTTTCCTTGTGAGACCCAGGCCCTGAAAGAAGCCAGAACACGACTCCCCACTTGCTCCATGAAACTAGTACTACGGCCACACTTTTGAATGGAAGTCTAATAGCTAGCTTTTTAACTGGAAGAAACAACACTGTAGAGAAACCATGCTTTAGCTACTGTCGACCTCTCTGTGGGCGAAGCAGTTTAGGGTGTACTGTGGCTGAGAACCTGGGGACGGTTTCAATATCGTAGTATCGGGGGAGAGACACAGGCTGGTACAGAAGGCAGCTCTCAACTCACATCATGGTTATGGGGCTAGGACCGTTGCCCAGGGTGTGTGTGGCAGCTTAAACACAGCCACCTACCTCGAAGGAGAAACTCGGTTGAGAGCCTGTGCTGCAGGTAAAACAGCTGCTCCTGAGGGTGGCAGCATTTTGTTGTGTGTGTGCGTGAGAGCACTGCAAGCGAGTCCAAAGCTTTTTGCGAGTGAGACTCAGGCCCCAGTGAAAGGCAGAACATGACTTCCCATGTGTTTCATCAAGCTAGCACGGCAGCCCCACTTTTGCATGGAAGTCTAATAGCTAGCGTTCTAACTCGAAGAAACAACACTGTCGAGAAACCGTGCTTTAGCTACCGTCGACCTCTCTGTGGGCGAAGCAGTTTAGGGTGTACTGTGGCTGAGAACCTGGGGACGGTTTCAATATCGTAATATCGGGGGAGAGACAGGCCGGTACAGAGGGCAGCTCTCAACCCACATCATGGTTATGGGGCTAGGACCGTTGCCCAGGGTGTGTGTGCAGGCTTAAATGAAGCCACCTAACTCGAAGGAAAAACTCGGTTGAGAGCCTGTGCTTCAGGTAAAGCAGCTGCTCCTGAGGGTGGCAGCATTTTGTTGTGTGCGTGCGTGAGAGCACTGCAAGGGAGTCCAAAGCTTTTTGCGAGTGAGACTCAGGCCCCAGCGAAAGGCAGAACACGACTCCCCATGTGTTTCATCAGGCTAGCACGGCAGCCCCACTTTTGCATGGAAGTCTAATAGCTAGCGTTCTAATTCGAAGAAACAACACTGTCGAGAAACCGTGCTTTACCTACCGTCGACCTCTCTGTGGGCGAAGCAGTTTAGGGTGTACTGTGGCTGAGAGCCTCGGGACGGTTTCCATTTTGTAAGATCGGGGGAGAGACAGGCCGGTACAGAGGGCAGCTCTCAACTCACTACATGGTTATGGGGCTAGTTCCGTTGACCAGGGTGTGTGTTCAGGCTTAAACACAGCCACCTAACTCGAAGGAAAAACTCGGTAGAAAGCCTGTGCTGCAGGTAAAAGAGCTGCTCCTGAGGGTGGAAGCATTTTGTTGTGTGCGTGCGTGAGAGCACTGCAAGGGAGTCCAAAGCTTTTTGCGAGTGAGACTCAGGCCCCAGCGAAAGGCAGAACACGACTCCCCATGTGTTTGACCAAGCTAGCACGGCAGCCCCACATTTGCATGGAAGTCTAATAGCTAACGTTCTTACACGAAGAAACTACACAGTAGAGAAACCGTGCTTTAGCTACCGTCGACCTCTCTGGGGGCGAAGCAGTTTAGGGTGTACTGTGGCTGAGAGCCTGGGGACGGTTTCAATATCGTAATATCGGGGGAGAGACATGCCTGTACAGAAGGCAGCTCTCAACTCACATCATGGTCATGGGGCTAGGACGGTTGCCCAGGGTGTGTGTGGCAGCTTAAACACAGCCACCTACCTCGAAGCAGAAACTCAGTTGAGAGCCTGTGCTGCAGGTAAAACTGCTGCTCGTGAGGGTGGCAGCATTTTGTTGTGTGCGTGCGTGAGAGCACTGCAAGGGAGTCCAAAGCTTTTTGCGAGTGAGACTCAGGCCCCAGCGAAAGGCAGAACACGACTCCCCATGTGTTTGACCAAGCTAGCACGGCAGCCCCATATTTGCATGGAAGTCTAATAGCTAGCGTTCTAACTCGAAGAAACAACACTGTAGAGAAACCGTGCTTTAGCTACCGTCGACCTCTCTGTGGGCGAAGCAGTTTAGGGTGTACTGTAGCTGAGAGCCTGGGGACGGTTTCCATTTTGTAATATCTGGGGAGAGACAGGCCGGTACAGAGGGCAGCTCTCAACTCACTACATGGTTATGGGGCTAGTTCCGTTGACCATGGTGTGTGTGCAGGCTTAAACACAGCCACCTAACTCGAAGGAAAAACTCGGTAGAAAGCCTGTGCTGCAGGTAAAAGAGCTGCTCCTGAGGGTGGAAGCATTTTGTTGTGTGCCTGCGTGAGAGCACTGCAAGGGAGTCCAAAGCTTTTTGCGAGTGAGACTCAGGCCCCAGCGAAAGGCAGAACACGACTCCCCATGTGTTTCATCACGCTAGCACGGCAGCCCCACTTTTGCATAGAAGTCTAACACCTAGTGTTCTAACTCGAAGAAACAACACTGTAGAGAAACCGTGCTTTAGCTACCGTCGACCTCTAGACGGAGGAAGCATTACACGGAGTACCGTGGCTGAGAGCCTGGGGAACGGGTTCCATACGTGAAACCAAGGGAGAAATAGGTCCGGGCACAAGGCTCCTCTGGACTCAGCTCTTGCTACCTGAACCTAACACTACTGCTCCATGTGTGCTGGGAATGCTATGTGCTCGACACTGGGAAGAAACAAGCCTGTAAAGAATCCCAGCTGCAGCTCATTCGCCTACCAGGCTACTAACACCAAGAATCAATGCTGTAGTGTTACTGCGCTTTAGCCAGCATTGCCGTTCCTGAAGCCGCAGGAGTTGTATAGTGCTCTTGTAGGAGAGACCGGGGAAAGGGTCCCATACGTGAAATGGAGTGAGAAACAGGCCGGTCCGCAAGGCAGCTCTCAATTCACCTCTTGTTTATGAGGCTACTACCGCTGCCCCGGGTGTGCCTGCAGGCCATAAGCCAACCACCTAAGTCAAAGGAACAATTCTATAGGGAATTCCTGCTTCGCCTAAAATAGCCATGCCTCAGGGTGGACGCATTGTGTGGTGTGCATGCGTGAGTGCACAGCAAGTGAGTCCAAAACCATTTTCCTTGTGAGACCCAGGCCCTGAAAGAAGCCAGAACACGACTCCCCACTTGCTCCTTGAAACTAGAACTACGGCCACACTTTTGAATGGAAGTCTAATAGCTAGCTTTCTAACTGGAAGAAACAACAGTGTAGAGAAACCGTGCTTTAGCTACCGTCGACCTCTCTGTGGGCGAAGCAGTTTAGGGTGTACTGTGGCTGAGAGCCTGGGGACGGTTTCAATATCGTAATATCGGGGGAGAGAAAGGCCGGTACAAAGGCAGCTCTCAACCCACATCATGGTTATGGGGCTAGGACCGTTGCCCAGGGTGTGTGTGCAGGCTTAAATGAAGCCACCTAACTCGAAGGAAAACCTCGGTTGAGGGCCTGTGCTTCAGGTAAAGCAGCTGCTCCTGAGGGTGGCAGCATTTTGTTGTGTGCGTGCGTGAGAGCACTGCAAGGGAGTCCAAAGCTTTTTGCGAGTGAGACTCAGGCCCCAGCGAAAGGCAGAACACGACTCCCCATGTGTTTGACCAAGCTAGCACGGCAGCCCCACATTTGCATGGAAGTCTAATAGCTAGCGTTCTAACACGAAGAAACTACACAGTACAGAAACCGTGCTTAAGCTACCGTCGACCTCTCTGTGGGCGAAGCAGTTTAGGGTGTACTGTGGCTGAGAGCCTGGGGACGGTTTCAATATCGTAATATCGGGGGAGAGACACAGGCCGGTACAGAAGGCAGCTCTCAACTCACATCATGGTTATGGGGCTAGGACCGTTGCCCAGGGTGTGTGTGGCAGCTTAAACACAGCCACCTACCTCGAAGGAGAAACTCGTTTGAGAGCCTGTGCTGCAGGTAAAACAGCTGCTCCTGAGGGTGGCAGCATTTTGTTGTGTGCGTGCGTGAGAGCACTGCAAGCGAGTCCAAAGCTTTTTGCGAGTGAGACTCAGGCCCCACTGAAAGGCAGAACATGACTCCCCATGTGTTTCATCAAGCTAGCTCGGCAGCCCCACTTTTGCATGGAAGTCTCATAGCTAGCGTTCTACTCGAAGAAACAACACTGTAGAGAAACCGTGCTTTAGCTACCGTCGACCTCTCTGTGGGCGAAGCAGTTTAGGGTGTACTGTGGCTGAGCGCCTGGGGACGGTTTCCATTTTGTAATATCTGCGGAGAGACAGGCCGGTACAGAGGGCAGCTCTCAACTCACTACATGGTTATGGGGCTAGTTCCGTTGACCATGGTGTGTGTGCAGGCTTAAACACAGCCACCTAACTCGAAGGAAAAACTCGGTAGAAAGCCTGTGCTGCAGGTAAAAGAGCTGCTCCTGAGGGTGGAAGCATTTTGTTGTGTGCCTGCGTGAGAGCACTGCAAGGGAGTCCAAAGCTTTTTGCGAGTGAGACTCAGGCCCCAGCGAAAGGCAGAACACGACTCCCCATGTGTTTCATCACGGTAGCACGGCAGCCCCACTTTTGCATAGAAGTCTAACAGCTAGTGTTCTAACTCGAAGAAACAACACTGTAGAGAAACCGTGCTTTAGCTACTGTCGACCTCTCTGTGGGCGAGGCAGTTTAGGGTGTACTGTGGCTGAGAGCCTGGGGACGGTTTCAATATCGTAATATCGGGGGAGAGACAGGCCGGTACAGAGGGCAGCTCTCAACCCACATCATGGTTATGGGGCTAGGACCATTGCCCAGGATGTGTGTGCAGGCTTAAATGAAGCCACCTAACTCGAAAGAAAAACTCGGTTGAGAGCCTGTGCTTCAGGTAAAGCAGCTGCTCCTGAGGGTGGCAGCATTTTGTTGTGTGCGTGCGTGAGAGCACTGCAAGGGAGTCCAAAGCATTTGCGAGTGAGACTCAGGCCCCAGCGAGAGGCAGAACACGACTCCCCATGTGTTTGACCAAGCTAGCAGAGCAGCCCCGTTTTTGCATGGAAGTCTAATAGCTAGCGTTCTAACACGAAGAAACTACACAGTAGAGAAACAGTGCTTTAGCTACCGTCGACCTCTAGACGGAGGAAGCATTACACGGAGTACCGTGGCTGAGAGCCTGGGGAACGGGTTCCATACGTGAAACCAAGGGAGAAATAGGTCCGGGCAGAAGGCACCTCTGGACTCAGCTCTTGCTACCTGAAGCTAACACTACTGCTCCATGTGTGCTTGGAATGCTCTGTGCTCGACACTGGGAAGAAACAAGCCTGTAAAGAATCCCAGCTGCAGCTCATTCGCCTACCAGGCTACTAACACCAAGAATCAATGCTGTAGTGTTACTGCGCTTTAGCCAGCATTGCCGTTCCTGAAGCCGCAGGAGTTGTATAGTGCTCTTGTAGGAGAGACCGGGGAAAGGGTCCCATACGTGAAATGGAGTGAGAAACAGGCCGGTGCGGAAGGCAGCTCTCAACTCACCTCTTGTTTATGAGGCTAGTACCGCTGCCCCGGGTGTGCCTGCAGGCCATAAGCCAACCACCTAAGTCAAAGGAACAATTCTGTAGGGAATTCCTGCTTCGCCTAAAATAGCCATGCCTCAGGGTGGACGCATTGTGTGGTGTGCATGCGTGAGTGCACAGCAAGTGAGTCCAAAACCATTTTCCTTGTGAGACCCAGGCCCTGAAAGAAGCCAGAACACGACTCCCCACTTGCTCCATGAAACTAGAACTACGGCCACACTTTTGAATGGAAGTCTAATAGCTAGCTTTCTAACTGGAAGAAACAACACTGTAGAGAAACCGTGCTTTAGCTACTGTCGACCTCTCTGTGGGCGAAGCAGTTTAGGGTGTACTGTGGCTGAGAGCCTGGGGACGGTTTCAATATCGTCATATCGGGGGAGAGACAGGCCGGTTCAGAGGGCAGCTCTCAACCCACATCATGGTTATGGGGCTAGGACCGTTGCCCAGGGTGTGGGTAGGCTTAAATGAAGCCACCTAACTCGAAGGAAAAACTCGGTTGAGAGCCTGTGCTTCAGGTAAAGCAGCTGCTCCTGAGGGTGGCAGCATTTTGTTGTGTGCGTGCGTGAGAACACTGCAAGCGAGTCCAAAGCTTTTTGCGAGTGAGACTCAGGCCCCAGCGAAAGGCAGAACACGACTCCCCATGTGTTTGGCCAAGCTAGCACGGCAGCCCCACTTTTGCATGGAAGTCTAATAGCAAGCGTTCTAACTCGAAGAAACAACACTGTAGAGAAACCGTGCTTTAGCTACCGTCGACCTCTCTGTGGGCGAAGCAGTTTAGGGTGTACTGTGGCTGAGAGCCTGGGGGCGGTTTCCATTTTGTAATATCTGGGGAGAGACAGGCCGGTACAGAGGGCAGCTCTCAACTCACTATATGGTTATGGGGCTAGTTCCGTTGACCATGGTGTGTGTGCAGGCTTAAACACAGCCACCTAACTCGAAGGAAAAACTCGGTAGAAAGCCTGTGCTGCAGGTAAAAGAGCTGCTCCTGAGGGTGGAAGCATTTTGTTGTGTGCCTGCGTGAGAGCACTGCAAGGGAGTCCAAAGCTTTTTGCGAGTGAGACTCAGGCCCCAGCGAAAGGCAGAACACGATCCCCATGTGTTTCATCACGCTAGCACGGCAGCCCCACTTTTGCATAGAAGTCTAACACCTAGTGTTCTGACTGGGAAGAAACAAGCCTGTAAAGAATCCCAGCTGTAGCTCATTCGCCTACCAGGCTACTAACACCAAGAATCAATGCTGTAGTGTTACTGCGCTTTAGCCAGCATTGCCGTTCCTGAAGCCGCAGGAGTTGTATAGTGCTCATGTAGGAGAGACCGGGGAAAGGGTCCCATACGTGAAATGGAGTGAGAAACAGGCCGGTGCAGAAGGCAGCTCTCAACTCACCTCCTGTTTATGAGGCTAGTACCGCTGCCCCGGGTGTGCCTGCAGGCCATAAGCCAACCACCTAAGTCAAAGGAACAACTCTGTAGGGAATTCCTGGTTAGGCTAAAATAGCCAGGCCTCAGGGTGGACGCATTGTGTGGTGTGCATGCGTGAGTGCACAGCAAGTGAGTCCAAAACCATTTTCCTTGTGAGACCCAGGCCCTGAAAGAAGCCAGAACATCACTCCCCACATGTTCCATGAAAGTATTACTACAGCCACACTTTTGAATGGAAGTCTAATAGCTAGCTTTCTAACTGGAAGAAACAACACTGTAGAGAAACCGTGCTTTAGCTACTGTCGACCTCTCTGTGGGCGAAGCAGTTTAGGGTGTACTGTGGCTGAGAGCCTGGGGACGGTTTCAATATCGTAATATCGGGGGAGAGACAGGCCGGTACAGAGGGCAGCTCTCAACCCACATCATGGTTATGGGGCTAGGGCCGTTGCCCAGGGTGTGTGTAGGCTTAAATGAAGCCACCAAACTCGAAGGAAAAACTCGGTTGAGAGCCTGTGCTTCAGGTAAAGCAGCTGGTCCTGAGGGTGGCAGCATTTTGTTGTGTGCGTGCGTGAGAGCACTGCAAGGGAGTCCATAGCTTTTTGCGAGTGAGACTCAGGCCCCAGCGAAAGGCAGAACACGACTCCCCATGTGTTTCATCACGCTAGCTCGGCAGCCCCACTTTTGCATAGAAGTCTAACAGCTAGTGTTCTAACTCGAAGAAACAACACTGTAGAGAAACCGTGCTTTAGCTACCGTCGACCTCTAGACGGAGGAATCATTACACGGAGTACCGTGGCTGAGAGCCTGGGGAACGGGTTCCATACGTGAAACCAAGGGAGAAATAGGTCCGGGCACAAGGCACCTCTGGACTCAGCTCTTGCTACCTGAAGCTAACACTACTGCTCCATGTGTGCTTGGAATGCTATGTGCTCGACACTGACTGGGAAGAAACAAGCCTGTAAAGAATCCCAGCTGCAGCTCATTCGCCTACCAGGCTACTAACACCAAGAATCGATGCTGTAGTGTTAATGCGCTTTAGCCAGCATTGCCGTTCCTGAAGCCGCAGGAGTTGTATAGTGCTCTTGTAGGAGAGACCGGGGAAAGGGTCCCATACGTGAAATGGAGTGAGAAACAGGCCGGTGCGGAAGGCAGCTCTCAACTCACCTCTTGTTTATGAGGCTAGTACCGCTGCCCCGGGTGTGCCTGCAGGCCATAAGCCAACCACCTAAGTCAAAGGAACTACTCTGTAGGGAATTCCTGCTTCGCCTAAAATAGCCATGCCTCAGGGTGGACGCATTGTGTGGTGTGCATGCGTGAGTGCACAGCAATTGAGTCCAAAACCATTTTCCTTGTGAGACCCAGGCCCTGAAAGAAGCCAGAACACGACTCCCCACTTGCTCCATGAAACTAGTACTACGGCCACACTTTTGAATGGAAGTTTAATAGCTAGCTTTCTAACTGGAAGAAACAACACTGTAGAGAAACCGTGCTTTAGCTACTGTCTACCTCTCTGTGGGCGAAGCAGTTTAGGGTGTACTGTGGCTGAGAGCCTGGGGACGGTTTCAATATCGTAATATCGGGGGAGAGACAGGCCGATACAGAGGGCAGCTCTCAACCCACATCATGGTTATGGGGCTAGGACCGTTGCCCAGGGTGTGTGTGCAGGCTTAAATGAAGCCACCTAACTCGAAGGAAAAACTCGGTTGAGAGCCTGTGCTTCAGGTAAAGCAGCTGCTCCTGAGGGTGGCAGCATTTTGTTGTGTGCGTGCGTGAGAGCACTGCAAGGGAGTCCAAAGCTTTTTGCGAGTGAGACTCAGGCCCCAGCGAAAGGCAGAACACGACTCCCCATGTGTTTGACCAAGCTAGCACGGCAGCCCCACATTTGCATGGAAGTCTAATAGCTAGCGTTCTAACACGAAGAAACTACACAGTAGAGAAACCGTGCTTTAGCTACGGTCGACCTCTCTGTGGGCGAAGCAGTTTAGGGTGTACTGTGGCTCAGAGCCTGGGGAGGGTTTCAATATCGTAATATCGGGGGAGAGACACAGGCCGGTACAGAAGGCAGCTCTCAACTCACATCATGGTTATGGGGCTAGGACCGTTGCCCAGGGTGTGTGTGGCAGCTTAAACACAGCCACCTACCTCGAAGGAGAAACTCGGTTGAGAGCCTGTGCTGCAGGTAAAACAGCTGCTCCTGAGGGTGGCAGCATTTTGTTGTGTGCGTGCGTGAGAGCACTGCAAGCGAGTCCAAAGCTTTTTGCGAGTGAGACTCAGGCCCCACTGAAAGGCAGAACATGACTCCCCATGTGATTCATCAAGCTAGCACGGCAGCCCCACTTTTGCATGGAAGTCTCATAGCTAGCGTTCTAACTCGAAGAAACAACACTGTAGAGAAACCGTGCTTTAGCTACCGTCGACCTCTCTGTGGGCGAAGCAGTTTAGGGTGTACTGTGGCTGAGCGCCTGGGGACGGTTTCCATTTTGTAATATCTGGGGAGAGACAGGCCGGTACAGAGGGCAGCTCTCAACTCACTACATGGTTATGGGGCTAGTTCCGTTGACCATGGTGTGTGTGCAGGCTTAAACACAGCCACCTAACTCGAAGGAAAAACTCGGTAGAAACCCTGTGCTGCAGGTAAAAGAGCTGCTCCTGAGGGTGGAAGCATTTTGTTGTGTGCCTGCGTGAGAGCACTGCAAGGGAGTCCAAAGCTTTTTGCGAGTGAGACTCAGGCCCCAGCGAAAGGCAGAACACGACTCCCCATGTGTTTCATCACGCTAGCACGGCAGCCCCACTTTTGCATAGAAGTCTAACAGCTAGTGTTCTAACTCGAAGAAACAACACTGTAGAGAAACCGTGCTTTAGCTACCGTCGACCTCTAGACGGAGGAAGCATTACAAGGAGTATCGTGGCTGAGAGCCTGGGGAACGGGTTCCATACGTGAAACCAAGGGAGAAATAGGTCCGGGCACAAGGCACCTCTGGACTCAGCTCTTGCTACCTGAAGCTAACACTACTGCTCCATGTGTGCTTGGAATGCTATGTGCTCGACACTGACTGGGAAGAAACAAGCCTGTAAAGAATCCCAGCTGCAGCTCATTCGCCTACCAGGCTACTAACACCAAGAATCAATGCTGTAGTGTTACTGCGCTTTAGCCAGCATTGCCGTTCCTGAAGCCGCAGGAGTTGTATAGTGCTCGTGTAGGAGAGACCGGGGAAAGGGTCCCATACGTGAAATGGAGTGAGAAACAGGCCGGTGCGGAAGGCAGCTCTCAACTCACCTCTTGTTTATGAGGCTAGTACCGCTGCCCCGGGTGTGCCTGCAGGCCATAAGCCAACCACTTAAGTCAAAGGAACAACTCTGTAGGGAATTCCTGCTTCGCGTAAAATAGCCATGCCTCAGGGTGGACGCATTGTGTGGTGTGCATGCGTGAGTGCACAGCAATTGAGTCCAAAACCATTTTCCTTGTGAGACCCAGGCCCTGAAAGAAGCCAGAACATCACTCCCCACATGTTCCATGAAAGTATTACTACAGCCACACTTTTGAATGGAAGTCTAATAGCTAGCTTTCTAAATGGAAGAAACAACACTGTAGAGAAACCGTGCTTTAGCTACCGTCGACCTCTCTGTGGGCGAAGCAGTTTAGGGTGTACTGTGGCTGAGAGCCTGGGGACGGTTTCAATATCGTAATATCGGGGGAGAGACAGGCCGGTACAGAGGGCAGCTCTCAACCCACATCATGGTTATGGGGCTAGGACCGTTGCCCAGGGTGTGTGTGCAGGCTTAAATGAAGCCACCTAACTCGAAGGAAAAACTCGGTTGAGAGCCTGTGCTTCAGGTAAAGCAGCTGCTCCTGAGGGTGGCAGCATTTTGTTGTGTGCGTGCGTGAGAGCACTGCAAGGGAGTCCAAAGCTTTTTGCGAGTGAGACTCAGGCCCCAGCGAAAGGCAGAACACGACTCCCCATGTGTTTGACCAAGCTAGCACGGCAGCCCCACATTTGCATGGAAGTCTAATAGCTAGCGTTCTAACACGAAGAAACTACACAGTAGAGAAACCGTGCTTTAGCTACCGTCGACCTCTCTGTGGGCGAAGCAGTTTAGGGTGTACTGTGGCTGAGAGCCTGGGGACGGTTTCCATTTTGTAATATCGGGGGAGAGACAGGCCGGTACAGAGGGCAGCTCTCAACTCACTACATGGTTATTGGGCTAGTTCCGTTGACCATGGTGTGTGTGCAGGCTTAAACACAGCCACCTAACTCGAAGGAAAAACTCGGTAGAAAGCCTGTGCTGCAGGTAGAAGAGCTGCTCCTGAGGGTGGAAGCATTTTGTTGTGTGCCTGCGTGAGAGCACTGCAAGGGAGTCCAAAGCTTTTTGCGAGTGAGACTCAGGCCCCAGCGAAAGGCAGAACACGACTCCCCATGTGTTTGACCAAGCTAGCACGGCAGCCCCACATTTGCATGGAAGTATAATAGCTAGCGTTCTAACACGAAGAAACTACACAGTAGAGAAACGGTGCTTTAGCTACCGTCGACCTCTCTGTGGGCGAAGCAGTTTAGGGTGTACTGTGGCTGAGAGCCTGGGGACGGTTTCAATATCGTAATATTGGGGGAGAGACAGGCCGGTACAGAAGACAGCTCTCAACTCACATCATGGTTATGGGGCTAGGACCGATACCCAGGGTGTGTGTGGCAGCTTAAACACAGCCACCTACCTTGAAGGAGAAACTCGGTTGAGAGCCTGTGCTGCAGGTTAAACAGCTGCTCCTGAGGGTGGCAGCATTTTGTTGTGTGCGTGCATGAGAGCACTGCAAGGGAGTCCAAAGCTTTTGCGATTGAGACTCAGGCCCCTGCGAATGGCAGAACACGACTCCCCAGGTGTTTGACCAAGCTAGCACGGCAGCCCCACATTTGCATGGAAGTCTAATGGCTAGCGTTCTAACACGAAGAAACTACACAGTAGAGAAACCGTGCTTTAGCTACCGTCGACCTCTCTGTGGGCGAAGCAGTTTAGGGTGTACTGTGGCTGAGAGCCTGGGGACGGTTTCAATATCGTAATATCGGGGGAGAGACAGGCCGGTACACAAGACAGCTCTCAACTCACATCATGGTTATGGGGCTAGGACCGTTACCCAGGGTGAGTTTGGCAGCTTAAACACAGCCACCTACCTCGAAGGAGAAACTCGGTTGAGAGCCTGTGCTGCAGGTAAAACAGCTGGTCCTGAGGGTGGCAGCATTTTGTTGTGTGCGTGCGTGAGAGCACTGCAAGGGAGTCCAAAGCTTTTTGCGAGTGAGACTCAGGCCCCAGCGAAAGGCAGAACACGACTCCCCATGTGTTTCATCAGGCTAGCACGGCAGCCCCACTTTTGCATGGAAGTCTAATAGCTAGCGTTCTAACTCGAAGAAACAACACTGTCGAGAAACCGTGCTTTAGCTACCGTCGACCTCTCTGTGGGCGAATCAGTTTAGGGTGTACTGTGGCTGAGAGCCTGGGGACGGTTTCCATTTTGTAATATCGGGGGAGAGACAGGCCGGTACACAGGGCAGCTCTCAACTCACTACATGGTTATGGGGCTAGTTCCATTGACCATGGTGTGTGTTCAGGCTTAAACACAGCCACCTAACTCGAAGGAAAAACTCGGTAGAAAGCCTGTGCTGCAGATAAAAGAGCTGCTCCTGAGGGTGGAAGCATTTTGTTGTGTGCCTGCGTGAGAGCACTGCAAGGGAGTCCAAAGCTTTTTGCGAGTGAGACTCAGGCCCCAGCGAAAGGCAGAACACGATCCCCATGTGTTTCATCACGCTAGCACGGCAGCCCCACTTTTGCATAGAAGTCTAACACCTAGTGTTCTAACTCGAAGAAACAATACTGTAGAGAAACCGTGCTTTAGCTACCGTCGACCTCTAGACGGAGGAAGCATTACACGGAGTATCGTGGCTGAGAGCCTGGGGAACGGGTTCCATACGTGAAACCAAGGGAGAAATAGGTCCGGGCACAAGGCACCTCTGGACTCAGCTCTTGCTACCTGAATTTAACACTACTGCTCCATGTGTGCTTGGAATGCTATGTGCTCGACACTGACTGGGAAGAAACAAGCCTGTAAAGAATCCCACCTGCAGCTCATTCGCCTACCAGGCTACTAACACCAAGAATCAATGCTGTAGTGTTACTGCACTTTAGCCAGCATTGCCGTTCCTGAAGCCGCAGGAGTTGTATAGTGCTCATGTAGGAGAGACCGGGGAAAGGGTCCCATACGTGAAATGGAGTGAGAAACAGGCCGGTGAAGAAGGCAGCTCTCAGCTCACCACCTGTTTATGAGGCTAGTACCGCTGCCCCGGGTGTGCCTGCAGGCCATAAGCCAACCACCTAAGTCAAAGGAACAATTCTGTAGGGAATTCCTGCTTCGCCTAAAATAGCCATGCCTCAGGGTGGACGCATTGTGTGGTGTGCATGCGTGAGTGCACAGCAAGTGAGTCCAAAACCATTTTCCTTGTGAGACCCAGGCCCTGAAAGAAGCCAGAACACGACTCCCCACTTGCTCCATGAAACTAGAACTACGGCCACACTTTTGAATGGAAGTCTAATAGCTAGCTTTCTAACTGGAAGAAACAACACTGTAGAGAAACCGTGCTTTAGCTACTGTGGACCTCTCTGTGGGCGAAGCAGTTTAGGGTGTACTGTGGCTGAGAGCCTGGGGACGGTTTCACTATCGTAATATCGGGGGAGAGACAGGCCGGTACAGAAGGCAGCTCTCAACTCTCATCATGGTTATGGGGCTAGGACCGTTGCCCAGGGTGTGTGTGGCCGCTTAAACACAGCCACCTACCTCGAAGGAGAAACTCGGTTGAGAGCCTGTGCTGCAGGTAAAACAGCTGCTCCTGAGGGTGGCAGCATTTTGTTGTGTGCGTGCGTGAGAGCACTGCAAGCGAGTCCAAAGCTTTTTGCGAGTGAGACTCAGGCCCCAGCGAAAGGCAGAACACGACTCCCCATGTGTTTGGCCAAGCTAGCACGGCAGCCCCACTTTTGCATGGAAGTCTAATAGCAAGCGTTCTAACTCGAAGAAACAACACTGTCCAGAACCCGTGCTTTAGCTACCGTCGACCTCTATGTGGGCGAAGCAGTTTAGGGTGTACTGTGGCTGAGAGCCCTGGGGCGGTTTCCATTTTGTAATATCTGGGGAGAGACAGGCCGGTACAGAGGGCAGCTCTCAACTCACTATATGGTTATGGGGCTAGTTCCGTTGACCATGGTGTGTGTGCAGGCTTAAAAACAGCCACCTAACTCGAAGGAAAAACTCGGTAGAAAGCCTGTGCTGCAGGTAAAAGAGCTGTTCCTGAGGGTGGAAGCATTTTGTTGTGTGCCTGCGTGAGAGCACTGCAAGGGAGTCCAAAGCTATTTGCGAGTGAGACTCAGGCCCCAGCGAAAGGCAGAACACGACTCCCCATGTGTTTGACCAAGCTAGCACGGCAGCCCCACATTGGCATGGAAGTCTAATAGCTAGCGTTCTAACACGAAGAAACTACACAGTAGAGAAACGGTGCTTTAGCTACCGTCGACCTCTCTGTGGGCGAAGCAGTTTAGGGTGTACTGTGGCTGAGAGCTTGGGGACGGTTTCAATATCGTAATATTGGTGGAGAGACAGGCCGGTACAGAAGACAGCTCTCAACTCACATCATGGTTATGGGGCTAGGACCGATACCCAGGGTGTGTGTGGCAGCTTAAACACAGCCACCTACCTCGAAGGAGAAACTCGGTTGAGAGGCTGTGCTGCAGGTTAAACAGCTGCTCCTGAGGGTGGCAGCATTTTGTTGTGTGCGTGCATGAGAGCACTGCAAGGGAGTCCAAAGCTTTTGCGAGTGAGACTCAGGCCCCTGCGAATGGCAGAGCACGACTCCCCAGGTGTTTGACCAAGCTAGCACGGCAGCCCCACATTTGCATGGAAGTCTAATGGCTAGCTTTCTAACACGAAGAAACTACACAGTAGAGAAACCGTGCCTTAGCTACCGTCGACCTCTCTGTGGGCGAAGCAGTTTAGGGTGTACTGTGGCTGAGAGCCTGGGGACGGTTTCAATATCGTAATATCGGGGGAGAGACAGGCCGGTACACAAGACAGCTCTCAACTCACATCATGGTTATGGGGCTAGGACCGTTACCCAGGGTGTGTTTGGCAGCTTAAACACAGCCACCTACCTCGAAGGAGAAACTCGGTTGAGAGCCTGTGCTGCAGGTAAAACAGCTGCTCCTGAGGGTGGCAGCATTTTGTTGTGTGCGTGCGTGAGAGCACTGCAAGGGAGTCCAAAGCTTTTTGCGAGTGAGACTCAGGCCCCAGCGAAAGGCAGAACACGACTCCCCATGTGTTTCATCAGGCTAGCACGGCAGCCTCACTTTTGCATGGAAGTCTAATAGCTAGCGTTCTAACTCGAAGAAACAACACTATCGAGAAACCGTGCTTTAGCTACCGTCGACCTCTCTGTGGGCGAAGCAGTTTAGGGTGTACTGTGGCTGAGAGCCTGGGGACGGTTTCCATTTTGTAATATCGGGGGAGAGACAGGCCGGTACACAGGGCAGCTCTCAACTCACTATATGGTTATGGGGCTAGTTCCGTTGACCATGGTGTGTGTTCAGGCTTAAACACAGCCACCTAACTCGAAGGAAAAACTCGGTAGAAAGCCTGTGCTGCAGATAAAAGAGCTGCTCCTGAGGGTGGAAGCATTTTGTTGTGTGCCTGCGTGAGAGCACTGCAAGGGAGTCCAAAGCTTTTTGCGAGTGAGACTCAGGCCCCAGCGAAAGGCAGAACACGATCCCCATGTGTTTCATCACGCTAGCACGGCAGCCCCACTTTTGCATAGAAGTCTAACACCTAGTGTTCTGACTGGGAAGAAACAAGCCTGTAAAGAATCCCAGCTGCAGCTCATTCGCCTACCAGGCTACTAACACCAAGAATCAATGCTGTAGTGTTACTGCGCTTTAGCCAGCATTGCCGTTCCTGAAGCCGCAGGAGTTGTATAGTGCTCATGTAGGAGAGACCGGGGAAAGGGTCCCATACGTGAAATGGAGTGAGAAACAGGCCGGTGCAGAAGGCAGCTCTCAACTCACCTCCTGTTTATGAGGCTAGTACCGCTGCCCCGGGTGTGCCTGCAGGCCATAAGCCAACCACCTAAGTCAAAGGAACAACTCTGTAGGGAATTCCTGGTTAGGCTAAAATAGCCAGGCCTCAGGGTGGACGCATTGTGTGGTGTGCATGCGTGAGTGCACAGCAAGTGAGTCCAAAACCATTTTCCTTGTGAGACCCAGGCCCTGAAAGAAGCCAGAACATCACTCCCCACATGTTCCATGAAAGTATTACTACAGCCACACTTTTGAATGGAAGTCTAATAGCTAGCTTTCTAACTGGAAGAAACAACACTGTAGAGAAACCGTGCTTTAGCTACTGTCGACCTCTCTGTGGGCGAAGCAGTTTAGGGTGTACTGTGGCTGAGAGCCTGGGGACGGTTTCAATATCGTAATATCGGGGGAGAGACAGGCCGGTACAGAGGGCAGCTCTCAAACCACATCATGGTTATGGGGCTAGGACCGTTGCCCAGGGTGTGTGTGGCAGCTGAAACACAGCCACCTACCTCGAAGGAGAAACTCGGTTGAGAGCCTGTGCTGCAGGTAAAACAGCTGCTCCTGAGGGTGGCAGCATTTTGTTGTGTGCGTGCGTGAGAGCACTGCAAGCGAGTCCAAAGCTTTTTGCGAGTGAGACTCAGGCCCCACTGAAAGGCAGAACATGACTCCCCATGTGTTTCATCAAGGTAGCACGGCAGCCCCACTTTTGCATGGAAGTCTCATAGCTAGCGTTCTAACTCGAAGAAACAACACTGTAGAGAAACCGTGCTTTAGCTACCGTCGACCTCTCTTTGGGCGAAGCAGTTTAGGCTGTACTGTGGCTGAGCGCCTGGGGACGGTTTCCATTTTGTAATATCTGGGGAGAGACAGGCCGGTACAGAGGGCAGCTCTCAACTCACTACATGGTTATGGCGCTAGTTCCGTTGACCATGGTGTGTGTGCAGGCTTAAACACAGCCACCTAACTCGAAGGAAAAACTCGGTAGAAAGCCTGTGCTGCAGGTAAAAGAGCTGCTCCTGAGGGTGGAAGCATTTTGTTGTGTGCGTGCGTGAGAGCACTGCAAGGGAGTCCAAAGCTTTTTGCGAGTGAGACTCAGGCCCCAGCGAAAGGCAGAACACGACTCCCCATGTGTTTCATCACGCTAGCACGGCAGCCCCACTTTTGCATAGAAGTCTAACACCTAGTGTTCTAACTCGAAGAAACAACACTGTAGAGAAACCGTGCTTTAGCTATCGTCGACCTCTAGACGGAGGAAGCATTACACGGAGTACCGTGGCTGAGAGCCTGGGGAACGGGTTCCATACGTGAAACCAAGGGAGAAATAGGTCCGGGCACAAGGCACCTCTGGACTCAGCTCTTGCTACCTGAAGCTAACACTACTGCTCCATGTGTGCTTGGAATGCTATGTGCTCGACACTGACTGGGAAGAAACAAGCCTGTAAAGAATCCCAGCTGCAGCTCATTCGCCTACCAGGCCACTAACACCAAGAATCAATGCTGTAGTGTTACTGCGCTTTAGCCAGCATTGCTGTTCCTGAAGCCGCAGGAGTTGTATAGTGCTCGTGTATGAGAGACCGGGGAAAGCGTCCCATACGTGAAATGGAGTGAGAAACAGGCCGGTGCGGAAGGCAGCTCTCAACTCACCTCTTGTTTATGAGGCTAGTACCGCTGCCCCGGGTGTGCCTGCAGGCCATAAGCCAACCACCTAAGTAAAAGGAACAACTCTGTAGGGAATTCCTGCTTCGCCTAAAATAGCCATGCCTCAGGGTGGACGCTTTGTGTGGTGTGCATGCGTGAGTGCACAGCAAGTGAGTCCAAAACCATTTTCCTTGTGAGACCCAGGCCCTGAAAGAAGCCAGAACACGACTCCCCACTTGCTCCATGAAACTAGAACTACGGCCACACTTTTGAATGGAAGTCTAATAGCTAGCTTTCTAACTGGAAGAAACAACACTGTAGAGAAACCGTGCTTTAGCTACTGTCGACCTCTCTGTGGGCGAAGCAGTTTAGGGTGTACTGTGGCTGAGAGCCTGGGGACGGTTTCAATATCGTAATATCGGGGGAGAGACAGGCCGGTACAGAGGGCAGCTCTCAACCCACATCATGGTTATGGGGCTAGGACCGTTGCCCAGGGTGTGTGTGCAGGCTTAAATGAAGCCACCTAACTCGAAGGAAAAACTCGGTTGAGAGCCTGTGCTTCAGGTAAAGCAGCTGCTCCTGAGGGTGGCAGCATTTTGTTGTGTGCGTGCGTGAGAGCACTGCAAGGCAGTCCAAAGCTTTTTGCGAGTGAGACTCAGGCCCCAGCGAAAGGCAGAACACGACTCCCCATGTGTTTGACCAAGCTAGCACGGCAGCCCCACATTTGCATGGAAGTCTAATAGCTAGCGTTCTAACACGAAGAAACTACACAGTAGAGAAACCGTGCTTTAGCTACCGTCGACCTCTCTGTGGGCGAAGCAGTTTAGGGTGTACTGTGGCTGAGAGCCTGGGGACGGTTTCAATATCGTAATATCGGGGGAGAGACAGGCCGGTACAGAGGGCAGCTCTCAACCCACATCATGGTTATGGGGCTAGGGCCGTTGCCCAGGGTGTGTGTAGGCTTAAATGAAGCCACCAAACTCGAAGGAAAAACTCGGTTGAGAGCCTGTGCTTCAGGTAAAGCAGCTGGTCCTGAGGGTGGCAGCATTTTGTTGTGTGCGTGCGTGAGAGCACTGCAAGGGAGTCCATAGCTTTTTGCGAGTGAGACTCAGGCCCCAGCGAAAGGCAGAACACGACTCCCCATGTGTTTCATCACGCTAGCTCGGCAGCCCCACTTTTGCATAGAAGTCTAACAGCTAGTGTTCTAACTCGAAGAAACAACACTGTAGAGAAACCGTGCTTTAGCTACCGTCGACCTCTAGACGGAGGAATCATTACACGGAGTACCGTGGCTGAGAGCCTGGGGAACGGGTTCCATACGTGAAACCAAGGGAGAAATAGGTCCGGGCACAAGGCACCTCTGGACTCAGCTCTTGCTACCTGAAGCTAACACTACTGCTCCATGTGTGCTTGGAATGCTCTGTGCTCGACACTGACTGGGAAGAAACAAGCCTGTAAAGAATCCCAGGTGCAGCTCATTCGCCTACCAGGCTACTAACACCAAGAATCAATGCTGTAGTGTTACTGCGCTTTAGCCAGCATTGCCGTTCCTGAAGCCGCAGGAGTTGTATAGTGTTCGTGTATGAGAGACCGGGGAAAGGGTCCCATACGTGAAATGGAGTGAGAAACAGGCCGGTGCAGAAGGCAGCTCTCAACTCACCTCTTGTTTATGAGGCTAGTACCGCTGCCCCGGGTGTGCCTGCAGGCCATAAGCCAACCACCTAAGTCAAAGGAACAACTCTGTAGGGAATTCCTGCTTCGGCTAAAATAGCCATGCCTCAGGGTGGACGCATTGTGTGGTGTGCATGCGTGAGTGCACAGCAAGTGAGTCCAAAACCATTTTCCTTGTGAGACCCAGGCCCTGAAAGAAGCCAGAACATCACTCCCCACATGTTCCATGAAAGTATTACTACAGCCACACTTTTGAATGGAAGTCTAATAGCTAGCTTTCTAACTGGAAGAAACAACACTGTAGAGAAACCGTGCTTTAGCTACTGTCGACCTCTCTGTGGGCGAAGCAGTTTAGGGTGTACTGTGGCTGAGAGCCTGGGGACGGTTTCAATATCGTAATATCGGGGGAGAGACAGGCCGGTACAGAGGGCAGCTCTCAACCCACATCATAGTTATGCGGCTAAGACCGTTGCCCAGGGTGTGTGTGCAGGCTTAAATGAAGCCACCTAACTCGAAGGAAAAACTCGGTTGAGAGCCTGTGCTTCAGGTAAAGCAGCTGCTCCTGAGGGTGGCAGCATTTTGTTGTGTGCGTGCGTGAGAGCACTGCAAGGGAGTCCAAAGCTTTTTGCGAGTGAGACTCAGGCCCCAGCGAAAGGCAGAACAGGACTCCCCGTGTGTTTGACCAAGCTAACACGGCAGCCCCACATTTGCATGGAAGTCTAATAGCTAGCGTTCTAACACGAAGAAACTACACAGTAGAGAAACCGTGCTTTAGCTACCGTCGACCTCTCTGTGGGCGAAGCGGTTTAGGGTGTACTGTGGCTGAGAGCCTGGGGACGGTTTCACTATCGTAATATCGAGGGAGAGACAGGCCGGTACAGAAGGCAGCTCTCAACTCACATCATGGTTATGGGGCTAGGACCGTTGCCCAGGGTGTGTGTGGCAGCTTAAACACAGCCACCTACCTCGAAGGAGAAACTCGGTTGAGAGCCTGTGCTGCAGGTAAAACAGCTGCTCCTGAGGGTGGCAGCATTTTGTTGTGTGCATGCGTGAGAGCACTGCAAGCGAGTCCAAAGCTTTCTGCGAGTGAGACTCAGGCCCCAGCGAAAGGCAGAACATGACTCCCCATGTGTTTCATCAAGCTAGCTCGGCAGCCCCACATTTGCATGGAAGTCTAATAGCTAGCGTTCTAACTCGAAGAAAAAACACTGTAGAGAAACCGTGCTTTAGCTACCGTCGACCTCTCTGTGGGCAAAGCAGTTTAGGGTGTACTGTGGCTGAGAGCCTGGGGACGGTTTCAATATCGTAATATCGGGGGAGAGACAGGCCGGTACAGAAGGCAGCTCTCAACTCACATCATGGTTATGGGGCTAGGAACGTTGCCCAGGGTGTGTGTGGCAGCTTAAACACAGCCACCTACCTCGAAGGAGAAACTCGGTTGAGAGCCTGTGCTGCAGGTAAAACAGCTGCTCCTGAGGGTGGCAGCATTTTGTTGTGTGCGTGCGTGAGAGTACTGCAAGCGAGTCCAAAGCTTTTTGCGAGTGAGACTCAGGCCCCAGTGAAAGGCAGAACATGACTCCCCATGTGTTTCATCAAGCTAGCTCGGCAGCCCCACTTTTGCATGGAAGTCTCATAGCTAGCGTTCTAACTCGAAGAAAAAACACTGTAGAGAAACCGTGCTTTAGCTACTGTCGACCTCTCTGTGGGCGAAGCAGTTTAGGGTGTACTGTGGCTGAGAGCCTGGGGACGGTTTCCTTTTTGTTATATCTGGGGAGAGACAGGCCGGTACAGAGGGCAGCTCTCAACTCACTACATGGTTATGGGGCTAGTTCCGTTGACCATGGTGTGTGTGCAGGCTTAAACACAGCCACCTAACTCGAAGGAAAAACTCGGTAGAAAGCCTGTGCTGCAGGTAAAAGAGCTGCTCCTGAGGGTGGAAGCATTTTGTTGTGTGCCTGCGTGAGAGCACTGCAAGGGAGTCCAAAGCTTTTTGCGAGTGAGACTCAGGCCCCAGCGAAAGGCAGAACACGACTCCCCATGTGTTTCATCACGCTAGCACGGCAGCCCCACTTTTGCATAGAAGTCTAACAGCTAGTGTTCTAACTCGAGGAAACAACACTGTAGAGAAACCGTGCTTTAGCTACGGTCGACCTCTAGACGGAGGAAGCATTACACGGAGTACCGTGGCTGAGAGCCTGGGGAACGGGTTCCATACGTGAAACCAAGGGAGAAATAGGTCCGGGCAGAAGGCACCTCTGGACTCAGCTCTTGCTACCTGAAGCTAACACTACTGCTCCATGTGTGCTTGGAATGCTCTCTGCTCGACACTGGGAATAAACAAGCCTGTAAAGAATCCCAGCTGCAGCTCATTCGCCTACCAGGCTACTAACACCAAGAATCAATGCTGTAGTGTTACTGCGCTTTAGCCAGCATTGCCGTTCCTGAAGCCGCAGGAGTTGTATAGTGCTCTTGTAGGAGAGACCGGGGAAAGGGTCCCATACGTGAAATGGAGTGAGAAACAGGCCGGTGCGGAAGGCAGCTCTCAACTCACCTCTTGTTTATGAGGCTAGTACCGCTGCCCCGGGTGTGCCTGCAGGCCATAAGCCAACCACCTAAGTCAAAGGAACAACTCTGTAGGGAACTCCTGCTTCGCCTAAAATAGCCATGCCTCAGGGTGGACGCATTGTGTGGTGTGCATGCGTGAGTGCACAGCAAGTGAGTCCAAAACCATTTTCCTTGTGAGACCCAGGCCCTGAAAGAAGCCAGAACACGACTGCCCACTTGCTCCATGAAACTAGAAATACGGCCACACTTTTGAATGGAAGTCTAATAGCTAGCTTTCTAACTGGAAGAAACAACACTGTAGAGAAACCGTGCTTTAGCTACCGTCGACCTCTCTGTGGGCGAAGCAGTTTAGGGTGTACTGTGGCTGAGAGCCTGGGGACGGTTTCACTATCGTAATATCGGGGGAGAGACAGGCCGGTACAGAAGGCAGCTCTCAACTCACATCATGGTTATGGGGCTAGGACCGTTGCCCAGGGTGTGTGTGGCAGCTTAAACACAGCCACCTACCTCGAAGGAGAAACTCGGTTGAGAGCCTGTGCTGCAGGTAAAACAGCTGCTCCTGAGGGTGGCAGCGTTTTGTTGTGTGCGTGCGTGAGAGCACTGCAAGCGAGTCCAAAGCTTTTGCGAGTGAGACTCAGGCCCCAGTGAAAGGCAGAACATGACTCCCCATGTGTTTCATCAAGGTAGCACGGCAGCCCCACTTTTGCATGGAAGTCTAATAGCTAGCGTTCTAACTCGAAGAAACAACACTGTCGAGAAAACGTGCTTTAGCTACCGTCGACCTCTCTGTGGGCGAAGCAGTTTAGGGTGTACTGTGGCTGAGCGCCTGGGGACGGTTTCCATTTTGTAATATCTGGGGAGAGACAGGCCGGTACAGAGGGCAGCTCTCAACTCACTACATGGTTATGGGGCTAGTTCCGTTGACCATGGTGTGTGTGCAGGCTTAAACACAGCCACCTAACTCGAAGGAAAAACTCGGTAGAAAGCCTGTGCTGCAGGTAAAAGAGCTGCTCCTGAGGGTGGAAGCATTTTGTTGTGTGCGTGCGTGAGAGCACTGCAAGGGAGTCCAAAGCTTTTTGCGAGTGAGACTCAGGCCCCAGCGAAAGGCAGAACACGACTCCCCATGTGTTTCATCACGCTAGCACGGCAGCCCCACTTTTGCATGGAAGTCTAATACCTAGCGTTCTAACTCGAAGAAACAACACTGTAGAGAAACCGTACTTTAGCTACCGTCGACCTCTCTGTGGGCGAAGCGGTTTAGGGTGTACTGTGGCTGAGAGCCTGGGGACGGTTTCAATATCGTAATATCGGGGGAGAGACAGGCCGGTACAGAGGGCAGCTCTCAACTCACATCATGGTTATGGGGCTAGTACCGTTGCCCAGGGTGTGTGTGGCAGCTGAAACACAGCCACCTACCTCGAAGGAGAAACTCGGTTGAGAGCCTGTGCTGCAGGTAAAACAGCTGCTCCTGAGAGTGGAAGCATTTTGTTGTGTGCGTGCGTGAGAGCACTGCAAGGGAGTCCAAAGCTTTTTGCGAGTGAGACTCAGGCCCCAGCGAAAGGCAGAACACGACTCCCCATGTGTTTCATCACGCTAACACGGCAGCCCCTCTTTTGCATGGAAGTCTAACAGCTAGTGTTCTAACTCGAAGAAACATCACTGTAGAGAAACCGTGCTTTAGCTACCGTCGACCTCTAGACGGAGGAAGCATTACACGGAGTACCGTGGCTGAGAGCCTGGGGAACGGGTTCCATACGTGAAACCAAGGGAGAAATAGGTCTGGGCAGAAGGCACCTGTGGACTCAGCTCTTGCTACCTGAAGCTAACACTACTGCTCCATGTGTGCTTGGAATGCTATGTGCTCGACACTGACTGGGAAGAAACAAGCCTGTAAAGAATCCCAGCTGCAGCTCATTCGCCTACCAGGCTACTAACACCAAGAATCAATGCTGTAGCGTTACTTCGCTTTAGCTAACATTGCCGATCCTGACGCCGCAGGAGTTGTATAGTGCTCGTGTATGAGAGACCGGGGAAAGGGTCCCATACGTGAAATGGACTGAGAAACAGGCCGGTGTGGAAGGCAGCTCTCAACTCACCTCTTGTTTATGAGGCTAGTACCGCTGCCCCGGGTGTACCTGCAGGCCATAAGCCAACCACCTAAGTCAAAGGAACAACTCTGTAGGGAATTCCTGCTTTGGCTAAAATAGCCATGCCTCAGGGTGGACACATTGTGTGGTGTGCATGCGTGAGTGCACAGCAAGTGAGTCCAAAACCATTTTCCTTGTGAGACCCAGGCCCCGGAAGAAGCCAGAACACGACTCCCCACTTGCTCCATGAAGCTAGTACTGCGGCCCCACTTTTGAATGGAAGTCTAATAGCTAGCGTTCTAACTCGAAGAAATAACACTGTAGAGAAACCGTGCTTTAGCTACCGTCGACCTCTCTGTGGGCGAAGCAGTTTAGGGTGTACTGTGGCTGAGAGCCTGGGGACGGTTTCAATATCGTAATATCGGGGGAGAGACAGGCCGGTACACAAGGCAGCTCTCAACTCACATCATGGTTATGGGGCTAGTACCGTTGCCCAGGGTGTGTGTGCAGGCTTAAACACAGCCACCTAACTCGAAGGAAAAACTCGGTTGAGAGCCTGTGCTTCAGGTAAAACAGTTGCTCCTGAGGGTGGCAGCATTTTGTTGTGTGCGTGCGTGAGAGCACTGCAAGGGAGTCCAAAGGTTTTTGCGAGTGAGACTCAGGCCCCAGCGAAAGGCAGAACACGACTCCCCATGTGTTTGACCAAGCTAGCACGGCAGCCCCACATTTGCATGGAAGTCTAATCGCTCGCGTTCTCCCTGGAAGAAACAACACGGTAGAGAAACCGTGCTTTAGCTACCGTCCACCTCTCTGAGGGAGGAAGCCCTTTCCAGGCTACCGTGGGTGAGAGCCTGAGGAACGGGTTCCTTACGTGAAACCGAGGGAGAAGGAGTCCGGCCCAGAAGGCTCCTCTCGACTCAGCTCTTGTTACCTGAAGCTAACACTTTGGCTCCATGTGTGCATAGGAATGCTAAGGGCTCCACACTGATTTGGCAGAAAGAAGCCGGTCAAGAACCCCAGCTTCAGCACATTCGCCTCTCCACAGGGTGGCAGCATTTTCAAGTCGGCTTGAGTGCAAACCTGGGGAAGGAGTCCCAGCAGATTTCGGAGGGAGAAATAAGCATGGGCAGAAGGCACCTATCGACTCAACTCTTGTTCGGGAAACTAGATCGGCTCTCCCGTGTGTGCGTGGAGTGCTCAGTGCCATCCACGCAACGCAAAGGAACAAAACTGTAGAGAACCCGTGCCTCAGCAAAGATCGCCCTTCCTGAGCGTGAACTTCATCTATTGTGTGTTTTTGTGAAAGCATGAGAAATGGAACCTAAACGTAACTCGGAGTGAGAAGCAGGCTTGGAAGGAAGGCTGCTGTCGACTCACCTCTTGTTTGAGGAGATTAGCACTGCTGTACCCTGTGTGCCTGGATGCCTAGTAACCAGGCTACTAACACCAAGAATCAATCCTATAGAGTGACTGCGCTTGAGTTAACATTGCCGTTCCTGAAGCAGGAGGAATTTGACACTGCTCGTGTAGGAGAGACCGGGCAAAGGGTCCCACACGTGAAATGGAGTGAGAAACAGGGGGGTGCAGAAGGCAGCTCTCAACTCACCTCTGGTTTATGAGGCTAGTACCCTTGCCGCGGCGGTGCCTGCAGGCCTAAAGCCAACCACCTAACTCAAAGGAACAACTCTGTAGGGAATTCCTGCTTCGGCTAAAAGAGCCATGCCTCAGGGTGGACGCATTTTGCTGTGTGCATGCATGAGCGCACTGCAAGTGAGTCCAAAACCATTTTCCTTGTGAGACCCAGGCCCCGGAAGAAGCCAGAACACGACTCCCCACTTGCTCCATGAAGCTAGTACTACGGCCCCACTTTTGCATGGAAGTCTAATAGCTAGCTTTCTAACTCGGAGAAAAAACACTGTAGAGAAACCGAGCGTTAGCTACCGTCGACCTCTCTGTGGGCGAAGCAGTTTAGGGTGTACTGTGGCTGAGAGCCTGGGGACGGTTTCAATATCGTAAAATCGGGGGAGAGACAGGCCGGTACAGAAGCCAGCTCTCAACTCACATCATGGTTATGGGGCTAGTACCGTTGCCCAGGGTGTGTGTGCAGGCTTAAACACAGCCACCTAACTCGAAGGAAAAACTCGGTTGAGAGCCTGTGCTTCAGGTAAAACAGTTGCTCCTGAGGGTGGCAGCATTTTGTTGTGTGCGTGCGTGAGAGCACTGCAAGGGAGTCCAAAGGTTTTTGCGAGTGAGACTCAGGCCCCAGGGAAAGGCAGAACACGACTCCCCATGTGTTTGACCAAGCTAGCACGGCAGCCCCACATTTGCATGGAAGTCTAATAGCTAGCGTTCTAACTCGAAGAAACTACACAGTAGAGAAACTGTGCTTTAGCTACCGTCGACCTCTCTGTGGGCGAAGCAGTTTAGGGTGTACTGTGGCTGAGAGCCTGGGGACGGTTTCAATATCGTAATATCGTGGGAGAGACAGGCCGGTACAGAAGGCAGCTCTCAACTCACATCATGGTTATGGGGCTAGTACCGTTGCCCAGGGTGTGTGTGGCAGCTGAAACACAGCCACCTACCTCGAAGGAGGAACTCGGTTGAGAGCCTGTGCTGCAGGTAAAAGAGCTGCCCCTGAGGGTGGCAGCATTTTGTTGTGTGCGTGCGTGAGAGCACTGCAAGGGAGTCCAAAGCTTTTTGCGAGTGAGACTCAGGCCCCAGCGAAAGGCAGAACACGACTCCCCATGTGTTTCATCACGCTAGCACGGCAGCCCCACTTTTGCATGGAAGTCTAATACCTAGCGTTCTAACTCGAAGAAACAACACTGTAGAGAAACCGTACTTTAGCTACCGTCGACCTCTCTGTGGGCGAAGCGGTTTAGGGTGTACTGTGGCTGAGAGCCTGGGGACGGTTTCAATATCGTAATATCGGGGGAGAGACAGGCCGGTACAGAGGGCAGCTCTCAACTCACATCATGGTTATGGGGCTAGTACCGTTGCCCAGGGTGTGTGTGGCAGCTGAAACACAGCCACCTACCTCGAAGGAGAAACTCGGTTGAGAGCCTGTGCTGCAGGTAAAACAGCTGCTCCTGAGAGTGGAAGCATTTTGTTGTGTGCGTGCGTGAGAGCACTGCAAGGGAGTCCAAAGCTTTTTGCGAGTGAGACTCAGGCCCCAGCGAAAGGCAGAACACGACTCCCCATGTGTTTCATCACGCTAACACGGCAGCCCCTCTTTTGCATGGAAGTCTAATAGCTAGTGTTCTAACTCGAAGAAACATCACTGTAGAGAAACCGTTCTTTAGCTACCGTCGACCTCTAGACGGAGGAAGCATTACACGGAGTACCGTGGCTGAGAGCCTGGGGAACGGGTTCCATACGTGAAACCAAGGGAGAAATAGGTCTGGGCAGAAGGCACCTGTGGACTCAGCTCTTGCTACCTGAAGCTAACACTACTGCTCCATGTGTGCTTGGAATGCTATGTGCTCGACACTGACTGGGAAGAAACAAGCCTGTAAAGAATCCCAGCTGCAGCTCATTCGCCTACCAGGCTACTAACACCAAGAATCAATGCTGTAGCGTTACTTCGCTTTAGCTAACATTGCCGATCCTGACGCCGCAGGAGTTGTATAGTGCTCGTGTATGAGAGACCGGGGAAAGGGTCCCATACGTGAAATGGACTGAGAAACAGGCCGGTGTGGAAGGCAGCTCTCAACTCACCTCTTGTTTATGAGGCTAGTACCGCTGCCCCGGGTGTACCTGCAGGCCATAAGCCAACCACCTAAGTCAAAGGAACAACTCTGTAGGGAATTCCTGCTTTGGCTAAAATAGCCATGCCTCAGGGTGGACGCATTGTGTGGTGTGCATGCGTGAGTGCACAGCAAGTGAGTCCAAAACCATTTTCCTTGTGAGACCCAGGCCCCGGAAGAAGCCAGAACACGACTCCCCACTTGCTCCATGAAGCTAGTACTGCGGCCCCACTTTTGAATGGAAGTCTAATAGCTAGCGTTCTAACTCGAAGAAATAACACTGTAGAGAAACATTGCTTTAGCTACCGTCGACCTCTCTGTGGGCGAAGCAGTTTAGGGTATACTGTGGCTGAGAGCCTGGGGACGGTTTCAATATCGTAATATCGGGGGAGAGACAGGCCGGTACACAAGGCAGCTCTCAACTCACATCATGGTTATGGGGCTAGTACCGTTGCCCAGGGTGTGTGTGCAGGCTTAAACACAGCCACCTAACTCGAAGGAAAAACTCGGTTGAGAGCCTGTGCTTCAGGTAAAACAGTTGCTCCTGAGGGTGGCAGCATTTTGTTGTGTGCGTGCGTGAGAGCACTGCAAGGGAGTCCAAAGGTTTTTGCGAGTGAGACTCAGGCCCCAGCGAAAGGCAGAACACGACTCCCCATGTGTTTGACCAAGCTAGCACGGCAGCCCCACATTTGCATGGAAGTCTAATCGCTCGCGTTCTCCCTGGAAGAAACAACACGGTAGAGAAACCGTGCTTTAGCTACCATCCACCTCTCTGAGGGAGGAAGCCCTTTCCAGGCTACCGTGGGTGAGAGCCTGAGGAACGGGTTCCTTACGTGAAACCGAGGGAGAAGGAGTCCGGCCCAGAAGGCTCCTCTCGACTCAGCTCTTGTTACCTGAAGCTAACACTTTGGCTCCATGTGTGCATAGGAATGCTAAGGGCTCCACACTGATTTGGCAGAAAGAAGCCGGTCAAGAACCCCAGCTTCAGCACATTCGCCTCTCCACAGGGTGGCAGCATTTTCAAGTCGGCTTGAGTGCAAACCTGGGGAAGGAGTCCCAGCAGATTTCGGAGGGAGAAATAAGCATGGGCAGAAGGCACCTATCGACTCAACTCTTGTTCGGGAAACTAGATCGGCTCTCCCGTGTGTGCGTGGAGTGCTCAGTGCCATCCACGCAACGCAAAGGAACAAAACTGTAGAGAACCCGTGCCTCAGCAAAGATCGCCCTTCCTGAGCGTGAACTTCATCTATTGTGTGTTTTTGTGAAAGCATGAGAAATGGAACCTAAACGTAACTCGGAGTGAGAAGCAGGCTTGGAAGGAAGGCTGCTGTCGACTCACCTCTTGTTTGAGGAGATTAGCACTGCTGTACCCTGTGTGCCTGGATGCCTAGTAACCAGGCTACTAACACCAAGAATCAATCCTATAGAGTGACTGCGCTTGAGTTAACATTGCCGTTCCTGAAGCAGGAGGAATTTGACACTGCTCGTGTAGGAGAGACCGGGCAAAGGGTCCCACACGTGAAATGGAGTGAGAAACAGGGGGGTGCAGAAGGCAGCTCTCAACTCACCTCTGGTTTATGAGGCTAGTACCCTTGCCGCGGGGGTGCCTGCAGGCCTAAAGCCAACCACCTAACTCAAAGGAACAACTCTGTAGGGAATTCCTGCTTCGGCTAAAAGAGCCATGCCTCAGGGTGGACGCATTTTGCTGTGTGCATGCATGAGCGCACTGCAAGTGAGTCCAAAACCATTTTCCTTGTGAGACCCAGGCCCCGGAAGAAGCCAGAACACGACTCCCCACTTGCTCCATGAAGCTAGTACTACGGCCCCACTTTTGCATGGAAGTCTAATAGCTAGCTTTCTAACTCGGAGAAAAAACACTGTAGAGAAACCGAGCGTTAGCTACCGTCGACCTCTCTGTGGGCGAAGCAGTTTAGGGTGTACTGTGGCTGAGAGCCTGGGGACGGTTTCAATATCGTAAAATCGGGGGAGAGACAGGCCGGTACAGAAGCCAGCTCTCAACTCACATCATGGTTATGGGGCTAGTACCGTTGCCCAGGGTGTGTGTGCAGGCTTAAACACAGCCACCTAACTCGAAGGAAAAACTCGGTTGAGAGCCTGTGCTTCAGGTAAAACAGTTGCTCCTGAGGGTGGCAGCATTTTGTTGTGTGCGTGCGTGAGAGCACTGCAAGGGAGTCCAAAGGTTTTTGCGAGTGAGACTCAGGCCCCAGGGAAAGGCAGAACACGACTCCCCATGTGTTTGACCAAGCTAGCACGGCAGCCCCACATTTGCATGGAAGTCTAATAGCTAGCGTTCTAACTCGAAGAAACTACACAGTAGAGAAACTGTGCTTTAGCTACCGTCGACCTCTCTGTGGGCGAAGCAGTTTAGGGTGTACTGTGGCTGAGAGCCTGGGGACGGTTTCAATATCGTAATATCGTGGGAGAGACAGGCCGGTACAGAAGGCAGCTCTCAACTCACATCATGGTTATGGGGCTAGTACCGTTGCCCAGGGTGTGTGTGGCAGCTGAAACACAGCCACCTACCTCGAAGGAGGAACTCGGTTGAGAGCCTGTGCTGCAGGTAAAAGAGCTGCCCCTGAGGGTGGCAGCATTTTGTTGTGTGCGTGCGTGAGAGCACTGCAAGGGAGTCCAAAGCTTTTTGCGAGTGAGACTCAGGCCCCAGCGAAAGGCAGAACACGACTCCCCATGTGTTTCATCACGCTAGCACGGCAGCCCCACTTTTGCATGGAAGTCTAATACCTAGCGTTCTAACTCGAAGAAACAACACTGTAGAGAAACCGTACTTTAGCTACCGTCGACCTCTCTGTGGGCGAAGCGGTTTAGGGTGTACTGTGGCTGAGAGCCTGGGGACGGTTTCAATATCGTAATATCGGGGGAGAGACAGGCCGGTACAGAGGGCAGCTCTCAACTCACATCATGGTTATGGGGCTAGTACCGTTGCCCAGGGTGTGTGTGGCAGCTGAAACACAGCCACCTACCTCGAAGGAGAAACTCGGTTGAGAGCCTGTGCTGCAGGTAAAACAGCTGCTCCTGAGAGTGGCAGCATTTTGTTGTGTGCGTGCGTGAGAGCACTGCAAGGGAGTCCAAAGCTTTTTGCGAGTGAGACTCAGGCCCCAGCGAAAGGCAGAACACGACTCCCCATGTGTTTCATCACGCTAACACGGCAGCCCCTCTTTTGCATGGAAGTCTAACAGCTAGTGTTCTAACTCGAAGAAACATCAGTGTAGAGAAACCGTGCTTTAGCTACCGTCGACCTCTAGACGGAGGAAGCATTACACGGAGTACCGTGGCTGAGAGCCTGGGGAACGGGTTCCATACGTGAAACCAAGGGAGAAATAGGTCTGGGCAGAAGGCACCTGTGGACTCAGCTCTTGCTACCTGAAGCTAACACTACTGCTCCATGTGTGCTTGGAATGCTATGTGCTCGACACTGACTGGGAAGAAACAAGCCTGTAAAGAATCCCAGCTGCAGCTCATTCGCCTACCAGGCTACTAACACCAAGAATCAATGCTGTAGCGTTACTTCGCTTTAGCTAACATTGCCGATCCTGACGCCGCAGGAGTTGTATAGTGCTCGTGTATGAGAGACCGGGGAAAGGGTCCCATACGTGAAATGGACTGAGAAACAGGCCGGTGTGGAAGGCAGCTCTCAACTCACCTCTTGTTTATGAGGCTAGTACCGCTGCCCCGGGTGTACCTGCAGGCCATAAGCCAACCACCTAAGTCAAAGGAACAACTCTGTAGGGAATTCCTGCTTTGGCTAAAATAGCCATGCCTCAGGGTGGACACATTGTGTGGTGTGCATGCGTGAGTGCACAGCAAGTGAGTCCAAAACCATTTTCCTTGTGAGACCCAGGCCCCGGAAGAAGCCAGAACACGACTCCCCACTTGCTCCATGAAGCTAGTACTGCGGCCCCACTTTTGAATGGAAGTCTAATAGCTAGCGTTCTAACTCGAAGAAATAACACTGTAGAGAAACCGTGCTTTAGCTACCGTCGACCTCTCTGTGGGCGAAGCAGTTTAGGGTGTACTGTGGCTGAGAGCCTGGGGACGGTTTCAATATCGTAATATCGGGGGAGAGACAGGCCGGTACACAAGGCAGCTCTCAACTCACATCATGGTTATGGGGCTAGTACCGTTGCCCAGGGTGTGTGTGCAGGCTTAAACACAGCCACCTAACTCGAAGGAAAAACTCGGTTGAGAGCCTGTGCTTCAGGTAAAACAGTTGCTCCTGAGGGTGGCAGCATTTTGTTGTGTGCGTGCGTGAGAGCACTGCAAGGGAGTCCAAAGGTTTTTGCGAGTGAGACTCAGGCCCCAGCGAAAGGCAGAACACGACTCCCCATGTGTTTGACCAAGCTAGCACGGCAGCCCCACATTTGCATGGAAGTCTAATCGCTCGCGTTCTCCCTGGAAGAAACAACACGGTAGAGAAACCGTGCTTTAGCTACCGTCCACCTCTCTGAGGGAGGAAGCCCTTTCCAGGCTACCGTGGGTGAGAGCCTGAGGAACGGGTTCCTTACGTGAAACCGAGGGAGAAGGAGTCCGGCCCAGAAGGCTCCTCTCGACTCAGCTCTTGTTACCTGAAGCTAACACTTTGGCTCCATGTGTGCATAGGAATGCTAAGGGCTCCACACTGATTTGGCAGAAAGAAGCCGGTCAAGAACCCCAGCTTCAGCACATTCGCCTCTCCACAGGGTGGCAGCATTTTCAAGTCGGCTTGAGTGCAAACCTGGGGAAGGAGTCCCAGCCGATTTCGGAGGGAGAAATAAGCATGGGCAGAAGGCACCTATCGACTCAACTCTTGTTCGGGAAACTAGATCGGCTCTCCCGTGTGTGCGTGGAGTGCTCAGTGCCATCCACGCAACGCAAAGGAACAAAACTGTAGAGAACCCGTGCCTCAGCAAAGATCGCCCTTCCTGAGCGTGAACTTCATCTATTGTGTGTTTTTGTGAAAGCATGAGAAATGGAACCTAAACGTAACTCGGAGTGAGAAGCAGGCTTGGAAGGAAGGCTGCTGTCGACTCACCTCTTGTTTGAGGAGATTAGCACTGCTGTACCCTGTGTGCCTGGATGCCTAGTAACCACGCTACTAACACCAAGAATCAATCCTATAGAGTGACTGCGCTTGAGTTAACATTGCCTTCCTGAAGCAGGAGGAATTTGACACTGCTCGTGTAGGAGAGACCGGGCAAAGGGTCCCACACGTGAAATGGAGTGAGAAACAGGGGGGTGCAGAAGGCAGCTCTCAACTCACCTCTGGTTTATGAGGCTAGTACCCTTGCCCCGGGGGTGCCTGCAGGCCTAAAGCCAACCACCTAACTCAAAGGAACAACTCTGTAGGGAATTCCTGCTTCGGCTAAAAGAGCCATGCCTCAGGGTGGACGCATTTTGCTGTGTGCATGCATGAGCGCACTGCAAGTGAGTCCAAAACCATTTTCCTTGTGAGACCCAGGCCCCGGAAGAAGCCAGAACACGACTCCCCACTTGCTCCATGAAGCTAGTACTACGGCCCCACTTTTGCATGGAAGTCTAATAGCTAGCTTTCTAACTCGGAGAAAAAACACTGTAGAGAAACCGAGCGTTAGCTACCGTCGACCTCTCTGTGGGCGAAGCAGTTTAGGGTGTACTGTGGCTGAGAGCCTGGGGACGGTTTCAATATCGTAAAATCGGGGGAGAGACAGGCCGGTACAGAAGCCAGCTCTCAACTCACATCATGGTTATGGGGCTAGTACCGTTGCCCAGGGTGTGTGTGCAGGCTTAAACACAGCCACCTAACTCGAAGGAAAAACTCGGTTGAGAGCCTGTGCTTCAGGTAAAACAGTTGCTCCTGAGGGTGGCAGCATTTTGTTGTGTGCGTGCGTGAGAGCACTGCAAGGGAGTCCAAAGGTTTTTGCGAGTGAGACTCAGGCCCCAGGGAAAGGCAGAACACGACTCCCCATGTGTTTGACCAAGCTAGCACGGCAGCCCCACATTTGCATGGAAGTCTAATAGCTAGCGTTCTAACTCGAAGAAACTACACAGTAGAGAAACTGTGCTTTAGCTACCGTCGACCTCTCTGTGGGCGAAGCGGTTTAGGGTGTACTGTGGCTGAGAGCCTGGGGACGGTTTCAATATCGTAATATCGTGGGAGAGACAGGCCGGTACAGAAGGCAGCTCTCAACTCACATCATGGTTATGGGGCTAGTACCGTTGCCCAGGGTGTGTGTGGCAGCTGAAACACAGCCACCTACCTCGAAGGAGGAACTCGGTTGAGAGCCTGTGCTGCAGGTAAAAGAGCTGCCCCTGAGGGTGGCAGCATTTTGTTGTGTGCGTGCGTGAGAGCACTGCAAGGGAGTCCAAAGCTTTTTGCGAGTGAGACTCAGGCCCCAGCGAAAGGCAGAACACGACTCCCCATGTGTTTCATCACGCTAGCACGGCAGCCCCACTTTTGCATGGAAGTCTAATACCTAGCGTTCTAACTCGAAGAAACAACACTGTAGAGAAACCGTACTTTAGCTACCGTCGACCTCTCTGTGGGCGAAGCGGTTTAGGGTGTACTGTGGCTGAGAGCCTGGGGACGGTTTCAATATCGTAATATCGGGGGAGAGACAGGCCGGTACAGAGGGCAGCTCTCAACTCACATCATGGTTATGGGGCTAGTACCGTTGCCCAGGGTGTGTGTGGCAGCTGAAACACAGCCACCTACCTCGAAGGAGAAACTCGGTTGAGAGCCTGTGCTGCAGGTAAAACAGCTGCTCCTGAGAGTGGCAGCATTTTGTTGTGTGCGTGCGTGAGAGCACTGCAAGGGAGTCCAAAGCTTTTTGCGAGTGAGACTCAGGCCCCAGCGAAAGGCAGAACACGACTCCCCATGTGTTTCATCACGCTAACACGGCAGCCCCTCTTTTGCATGGAAGTCTAACAGCTAGTGTTCTAACTCGAAGAAACATCACTGTAGAGAAACCGTGCTTTAGCTACCGTCGACCTCTAGACGGAGGAAGCATTACACGGAGTACCGTGGCTGAGAGCCTGGGGAACGGGTTCCATACGTGAAACCAAGGGAGAAATAGGTCTGGGCAGAAGGCACCTGTGGACTCAGCTCTTGCTACCTGAAGCTAACACTACTGCTCCATGTGTGCTTGGAATGCTATGTGCTCGACACTGACTGGGAAGAAACAAGCCTGTAAAGAATCCCAGCTGCAGCTCATTCGCCTACCAGGCTACTAACACCAAGAATCAATGCTGTAGCGTTACTTCGCTTTAGCTAACATTGCCGATCCTGACGCCGCAGGAGTTGTATAGTGCTCGTGTATGAGAGACCGGGGAAAGGGTCCCCTACGTGAAATGGACTGAGAAACAGGCCGGTGTGGAAGGCAGCTCTCAACTCACCTCTTGTTTATGAGGCTAGTACCGCTGCCCCGGGTGTACCTGCAGGCCATAAGCCAACCACCTAAGTCAAAGGAACAACTCTGTAGGGAATTCCTGCTTTGGCTAAAATAGCCATGCCTCAGGGTGGACACATTGTGTGGTGTGCATGCGTGAGTGCACAGCAAGTGAGTCCAAAACCATTTTCCTTGTGAGACCCAGGCCCCGGAAGAAGCCAGAACACGACTCCCCACTTGCTCCATGAAGCTAGTACTGCGGCCCCACTTTTGAATGGAAGTCTAATAGCTAGCGTTCTAACTCGAAGAAATAACACTGTAGAGAAACCGTGCTTTAGCTACCGTCGACCTCTCTGTGGGCGAAGCAGTTTAGGGTGTACTGTGGCTGAGAGCCTGGGGACGGTTTCAATATCGTAATATCGGGGGAGAGACAGGCCGGTACACAAGGCAGCTCTCAACTCACATCATGGTTATGGGGCTAGTACCGTTGCCCAGGGTGTGTGTGCAGGCTTAAACACAGCCACCTAACTCGAAGGAAAAACTCGGTTGAGAGCCTGTGCTTCAGGTAAAACAGTTGCTCCTGAGGGTGGCAGCATTTTGTTGTGTGCGTGCGTGAGAGCACTGCAAGGGAGTCCAAAGGTTTTTGCGAGTGAGACTCAGGCCCCAGCGAAAGGCAGAACACGACTCCCCATGTGTTTGACCAAGCTAGCACGGCAGCCCCACATTTGCATGGAAGTCTAATCGCTCGCGTTCTCCCTGGAAGAAACAACACGGTAGAGAAACCGTGCTTTAGCTACCATCCACCTCTCTGAGGGAGGAAGCCCTTTCCAGGCTACCGTGGGTGAGAGCCTGAGGAACGGGTTCCTTACGTGAAACCGAGGGAGAAGGAGTCCGGCCCAGAAGGCTCCTCTCGACTCAGCTCTTGTTACCTGAAGCTAACACTTTGGCTCCATGTGTGCATAGGAATGCTAAGGGCTCCACACTGATTTGGCAGAAAGAAGCCGGTCAAGAACCCCAGCTTGAGCACATTCGCCTCTCCACAGGGTGGCAGCATTTTCAAGTCGGCTTGAGTGCAAACCTGGGGAAGGAGTCCCAGCAGATTTCGGAGGGAGAAATAAGCATGGGCAGAAGGCACCTATCGACTCAACTCTTGTTCGGGAAACTAGATCGGCTCTCCCGTGTGTGCGTGGAGTGCTCAGTGCCATCCACGCAACGCAAAGGAACAAAACTGTAGAGAACCCGTGCCTCAGCAAAGATCGCCCTTCCTGAGCGTGAACTTCATCTATTGTGTGTTTTTGTGAAAGCATGAGAAATGGAACCTAAACGTAACTCGGAGTGAGAAGCAGGCTTGGAAGGAAGGCTGCTGTCGACTCACCTCTTGTTTGAGGAGATTAGCACTGCTGTACCCTGTGTGCCTGGATGCCTAGTAACCAGGCTACTAACACCAAGAATCAATCCTATAGAGTGACTGCGCTTGAGTTAACATTGCCGTTCCTGTAGCAGGAGGAATTTGACACTGCTCGTGTAGGAGAGACCGGGCAAAGGGTCCCACACGTGAAATGGAGTGAGAAACAGGGGGGTGCAGAAGGCAGCTCTCAACTCACCTCTGGTTTATGAGGCTAGTACCCTTGCCCCGGGGGTGCCTGCAGGCCTAAAGCCAACCACCTAACTCAAAGGAACAACTCTGTAGGGAATTCCTGCTTCGGCTAAAAGAGCCATGCCTCAGGGTGGACGCATTTTGCTGTGTGCATGCATGAGCGCACTGCAAGTGAGTCCAAAACCATTTTCCTTGTGAGACCCAGGCCCCGGAAGAAGCCAGAACACGACTCCCCACTTGCTCCATGAAGCTAGTACTACGGCCCCACTTTTGCATGGAAGTCTAATAGCTAGCTTTCTAACTCGGAGAAAAAACACTGTAGAGAAACCGAGCGTTAGCTACCGTCGACCTCTCTGTGGGCGAAGCAGTTTAGGGTGTACTGTGGCTGAGAGCCTGGGGACGGTTTCAATATCGTAAAATCGGGGGAGAGACAGGCCGGTACAGAAGCCAGCTCTCAACTCACATCATGGTTATGGGGCTACTACCGTTGCCCAGGGTGTGTGTGCAGGCTTAAACACAGCCACCTAACTCGAAGGAAAAACTCGGTTGAGAGCCTGTGCTTCAGGTAAAACAGTTGCTCCTGAGGGTGGCAGCATTTTGTTGTGTGCGTGCGTGAGAGCACTGCAAGGGAGTCCAAAGGTTTTTGCGAGTGAGACTCAGGCCCCAGGGAAAGGCAGAACACGACTCCCCATGTGTTTGACCAAGCTAGCACGGCAGCCCCACATTTGCATGGAAGTCTAATAGCTAGCGTTCTAACTCGAAGAAACTACACAGTAGAGAAACTGTGCTTTAGCTACCGTCGACCTCTCTGTGGGCGAAGCAGTTTAGGGTGTACTGTGGCTGAGAGCCTGGGGACGGTTTCAATATCGTAATATCGTGGGAGAGACAGGCCGGTACAGAAGGCAGCTCTCAACTCACATCATGGTTATGGGGCTAGTACCGTTGCCCAGGGTGTGTGTGGCAGCTGAAACACAGCCACCTACCTCGAAGGAGGAACTCGGTTGAGAGCCTGTGCTGCAGGTAAAAGAGCTGCCCCTGAGGGTGGCAGCATTTTGTTGTGTGCGTGCGTGAGAGCACTGCAAGGGAGTCCAAAGCTTTTTGCGAGTGAGACTCAGGCCCCAGCGAAAGGCAGAACACGACTCCCCATGTGTTTCATCACGCTAGCACGGCAGCCCCACTTTGCATGGAAGTCTAATACCTAGCGTTCTAACTCGAAGAAACAACACTGTAGAGAAACCGTACTTTAGCTACCGTCGACCTCTCTGTGGGCGAAGCGGTTTAGGGTGTACTGTGGCTGAGAGCCTGGGGACGGTTTCAATATCGTAATATCGGGGGAGAGACAGGCCCGTACAGAGGGCAGCTCTCAACTCACATCATGGTTATGGGGCTAGTACCGTTGCCCAGGGTGTGTGTGGCAGCTGAAACACAGCCACCTACCTCGAAGGAGAAACTCGGTTGAGAGCCTGTGCTGCAGGTAAAACAGCTGCTCCTGAGGGTGGCAGCGTTTTGTTGTGTGCGTGCGTGAGAGCACTGCAAGCGAGTCCAAAGCTTTTGCGAGTGAGACTCAGGCCCCAGTGAAAGGCAGAACATGACTCCCCATGTGTTTCATCAAGGTAGCACGGCAGCCCCACTTTTGCATGGAAGTCTAATAGCTAGCGTTCTAACTCGAAGAAACAACACTGTCGAGAAAACGTGCTTTAGCTACCGTCGACCTCTCTGTGGGCGAAGCAGTTTAGGGTGTACTGTGGCTGAGCGCCTGGGGACGGTTTCCATTTTGTAATATCTGGGGAGAGACAGGCCGGTACAGAGGGCAGCTCTCAACTCACTACATGGTTATGGGGCTAGTTCCGTTGACCATGGTGTGTGTGCAGGCTTAAACACAGCCACCTAACTCGAAGGAAAAATTCGGTAGAAAGCCTGTGCTGCAGGTAAAAGAGCTGCTCCTGAGGGTGGAAGCATTTTGTTGTGTGCGTGCGTGAGAGCACTGCAAGGGAGTCCAAAGCTTTTTGCGAGTGAGACTCAGGCCCCAGCGAAAGGCAGAACACGACTCCCCATGTGTTTCATCACGCTAGCACGGCAGCCCCACTTTTGCATGGAAGTCTAATACCTAGCGTTCTAACTCGAAGAAACAACACTGTAGAGAAACCGTACTTTAGCTACCGTCGACCTCTCTGTGGGCGAAGCGGTTTAGGGTGTACTGTGGCTGAGAGCCTGGGGACGGTTTCAATATCGTAATATCGGGGGAGAGACAGGCCGGTACAGAGGGCAGCTCTCAACTCACATCATGGTTATGGGGCTAGTACCGTTGCCCAGGGTGTGTGTGGCAGCTGAAACACAGCCACCTACCTCGAAGGAGAAACTCGGTTGAGAGCCTGTGCTGCAGGTAAAACAGCTGCTCCTGAGAGTGGCAGCATTTTGTTGTGTGCGTGCGTGAGAGCACTGCAAGGGAGTCCAAAGCTTTTTGCGAGTGAGACTCAGGCCCCAGCGAAAGGCAGAACACGACTCCCCATGTGTTTCATCACGCTAACACGGCAGCCCCTCTTTTGCATGGAAGTCTAACAGCTAGTGTTCTAACTCGAAGAAACATCACTGTAGAGAAACCGTGCTTTAGCTACCGTCGACCTCTAGACGGAGGAAGCATTACACGGAGTACCGTGGCTGAGAGCCTGGGGAACGGGTTCCATACGTGAAACCAAGGGAGAAATAGGTCTGGGCAGAAGGCACCTGTGGACTCAGCTCTTGCTACCTGAAGCTAACACTACTGCTCCATGTGTGCTTGGAATGCTATGTGCTCGACACTGACTGGGAAGAAACAAGCCTGTAAAGAATCCCAGCTGCAGCTCATTCGCCTACCAGGCTACTAACACCAAGAATCAATGCTGTAGCGTTACTTCGCTTTAGCTAACATTGCCGATCCTGACGCCGCAGGAGTTGTATAGTGCTCGTGTATGAGAGACCGGGGAAAGGGTCCCATACGTGAAATGGACTGAGAAACAGGCCGGTGTGGAAGGCAGCTCTCAACTCACCTCTTGTTTATGAGGCTAGTACCGCTGCCCCGGGTGTACCTGCAGGCCATAAGCCAACCACCTAAGTCAAAGGAACAACTCTGTAGGGAATTCCTGCTTTGGCTAAAATAGCCATGCCTCAGGGTGGACGCATTGTGTGGTGTGCATGCGTGAGTGCACAGCAAGTGAGTCCAAAACCATTTTCCTTGTGAGACCCAGGCCCCGGAAGAAGCCAGAACACGACTCCCCACTTGCTCCATGAAGCTAGTACTGCGGCCCCACTTTTGAATGGAAGTCTAATAGCTAGCGTTCTAACTCGAAGAAATAACACTGTAGAGAAACATTGCTTTAGCTACCGTCGACCTCTCTGTGGGCGAAGCAGTTTAGGGTATACTGTGGCTGAGAGCCTGGGGACGGTTTCAATATCGTAATATCGGGGGAGAGACAGGCCGGTACACAAGGCAGCTCTCAACTCACATCATGGTTATGGGGCTAGTACCGTTGCCCAGGGTGTGTGTGCAGGCTTAAACACAGCCACCTAACTCGAAGGAAAAACTCGGTTGAGAGCCTGTGCTTCAGGTAAAACAGTTGCTCCTGAGGGTGGCAGCATTTTGTTGTGTGCGTGCGTGAGAGCACTGCAAGGGAGTCCAAAGGTTTTTGCGAGTGAGACTCAGGCCCCAGCGAAAGGCAGAACACGACTCCCCATGTGTTTGACCAAGCTAGCACGGCAGCCCCACATTTGCATGGAAGTCTAATCGCTCGCGTTCTCCCTGGAAGAAACAACACGGTAGAGAAACCGTGCTTTAGCTACCATCCACCTCTCTGAGGGAGGAAGCCCTTTCCAGGCTACCGTGGGTGAGAGCCTGAGGAACGGGTTCCTTACGTGAAACCGAGGGAGAAGGAGTCCGGCCCAGAAGGCTCCTCTCGACTCAGCTCTTGTTACCTGAAGCTAACACTTTGGCTCCATGTGTGCATAGGAATGCTAAGGGCTCCACACTGATTTGGCAGAAAGAAGCCGGTCAAGAACCCCAGCTTCAGCACATTCGCCTCTCCACAGGGTGGCAGCATTTTCAAGTCGGCTTGAGTGCAAACCTGGGGAAGGAGTCCCAGCCGATTTCGGAGGGAGAAATAAGCATGGGCAGAAGGCACCTATCGACTCAACTCTTGTTCGGGAAACTAGATCGGCTCTCCCGTGTGTGCGTGGAGTGCTCAGTGCCATCCACGCAACGCAAAGGAACAAAACTGTAGAGAACCCGTGCCTCAGCAAAGATCGCCCTTCCTGAGCGTGAACTTCATCTATTGTGTGTTTTTGTGAAAGCATGAGAAATGGAACCTAAACGTAACTCGGAGTGAGAAGCAGGCTTGGAAGGAAGGCTGCTGTCGACTCACCTCTTGTTTGAGGAGATTAGCACTGCTGTACCCTGTGTGCCTGGATGCCTAGTAACCAGGCTACTAACACCAAGAATCAATCCTATAGAGTGACTGCGCTTGAGTTAACATTGCCGTTCCTGAAGCAGGAGGAATTTGACACTGCTCGTGTAGGAGAGACCGGGCAAAGGGTCCCACACGTGAAATGGAGTGAGAAACAGGGGGGTGCAGAAGGCAGCTCTCAACTCACCTCTGGTTTATGAGGCTAGTACCCTTGCCGCGGGGGTGCCTGCAGGCCTAAAGCCAACCACCTAACTCAAAGGAACAACTCTGTAGGGAATTCCTGCTTCGGCTAAAAGAGCCATGCCTCAGGGTGGACGCATTTTGCTGTGTGCATGCATGAGCGCACTGCAAGTGAGTCCAAAACCATTTTCCTTGTGAGACCCAGGCCCCGGAAGAAGCCAGAACACGACTCCCCACTTGCTCCATGAAGCTAGTACTACGGCCCCACTTTTGCATGGAAGTCTAATAGCTAGCTTTCTAACTCGGAGAAAAAACACTGTAGAGAAACCGAGCGTTAGCTACCGTCGACCTCTCTGTGGGCGAAGCAGTTTAGGGTGTACTGTGGCTGAGAGCCTGGGGACGGTTTCAATATCGTAAAATCGGGGGAGAGACAGGCCGGTACAGAAGCCAGCTCTCAACTCACATCATGGTTATGGGGCTAGTACCGTTGCCCAGGGTGTGTGTGCAGGCTTAAACACAGCCACCTAACTCGAAGGAAAAACTCGGTTGAGAGCCTGTGCTTCAGGTAAAACAGTTGCTCCTGAGGGTGGCAGCATTTTGTTGTGTGCGTGCGTGAGAGCACTGCAAGGGAGTCCAAAGGTTTTTGCGAGTGAGACTCAGGCCCCAGGGAAAGGCAGAACACGACTCCCCATGTGTTTGACCAAGCTAGCACGGCAGCCCCACATTTGCATGGAAGTCTAATAGCTAGCGTTCTAACTCGAAGAAACTACACAGTAGAGAAACTGTGCTTTAGCTACCGTCGACCTCTCTGTGGGCGAAGCAGTTTAGGGTGTACTGTGGCTGAGAGCCTGGGGACGGTTTCAATATCGTAATATCGTGGGAGAGACAGGCCGGTACAGAAGGCAGCTCTCAACTCACATCATGGTTATGGGGCTAGTACCGTTGCCCAGGGTGTGTGTGGCAGCTGAAACACAGCCACCTACCTCGAAGGAGGAACTCGGTTGAGAGCCTGTGCTGCAGGTAAAAGAGCTGCCCCTGAGGGTGGCAGCATTTTGTTGTGTGCGTGCGTGAGAGCACTGCAAGGGAGTCCAAAGCTTTTTGCGAGTGAGACTCAGGCCCCAGCGAAAGGCAGAACACGACTCCCCATGTGTTTCATCACGCTAGCACGGCAGCCCCACTTTTGCATGGAAGTCTAATACCTAGCGTTCTAACTCGAAGAAACAACACTGTAGAGAAACCGTACTTTAGCTACCGTCGACCTCTCTGTGGGCGAAGCGGTTTAGGGTGTACTGTGGCTGAGAGCCTGGGGACGGTTTCAATATCGTAATATCGGGGGAGAGACAGGCCGGTACAGAGGGCAGCTCTCAACTCACATCATGGTTATGGGGCTAGTACCGTTGCCCAGGGTGTGTGTGGCAGCTGAAACACAGCCACCTACCTCGAAGGAGAAACTCGGTTGAGAGCCTGTGCTGCAGGTAAAACAGCTGCTCCTGAGAGTGGCAGCATTTTGTTGTGTGCGTGCGTGAGAGCACTGCAAGGGAGTCCAAAGCTTTTTGCGAGTGAGACTCAGGCCCCAGCGAAAGGCAGAACACGACTCCCCATGTGTTTCATCACGCTAACACGGCAGCCCCTCTTTTGCATGGAAGTCTAACAGCTAGTGTTCTAACTCGAAGAAACATCAGTGTAGAGAAACCGTGCTTTAGCTACCGTCGACCTCTAGACGGAGGAAGCATTACACGGAGTACCGTGGCTGAGAGCCTGGGGAACGGGTTCCATACGTGAAACCAAGGGAGAAATAGGTCTGGGCAGAAGGCACCTGTGGACTCAGCTCTTGCTACCTGAAGCTAACACTACTGCTCCATGTGTGCTTGGAATGCTATGTGCTCGACACTGACTGGGAAGAAACAAGCCTGTAAAGAATCCCAGCTGCAGCTCATTCGCCTACCAGGCTACTAACACCAAGAATCAATGCTGTAGCGTTACTTCGCTTTAGCTAACATTGCCGATCCTGACGCCGCAGGAGTTGTATAGTGCTCGTGTATGAGAGACCGGGGAAAGGGTCCCATACGTGAAATGGACTGAGAAACAGGCCGGTGTGGAAGGCAGCTCTCAACTCACCTCTTGTTTATGAGGCTAGTACCGCTGCCCCGGGTGTACCTGCAGGCCATAAGCCAACCACCTAAGTCAAAGGAACAACTCTGTAGGGAATTCCTGCTTTGGCTAAAATAGCCATGCCTCAGGGTGGACACATTGTGTGGTGTGCATGCGTGAGTGCACAGCAAGTGAGTCCAAAACCATTTTCCTTGTGAGACCCAGGCCCCGGAAGAAGCCAGAACACGACTCCCCACTTGCTCCATGAAGCTAGTACTGCGGCCCCACTTTTGAATGGAAGTCTAATAGCTAGCGTTCTAACTCGAAGAAATAACACTGTAGAGAAACCGTGCTTTAGCTACCGTCGACCTCTCTGTGGGCGAAGCAGTTTAGGGTGTACTGTGGCTGAGAGCCTGGGGACGGTTTCAATATCGTAATATCGGGGGAGAGACAGGCCGGTACACAAGGCAGCTCTCAACTCACATCATGGTTATGGGGCTAGTACCGTTGCCCAGGGTGTGTGTGCAGGCTTAAACACAGCCACCTAACTCGAAGGAAAAACTCGGTTGAGAGCCTGTGCTTCAGGTAAAACAGTTGCTCCTGAGGGTGGCAGCATTTTGTTGTGTGCGTGCGTGAGAGCACTGCAAGGGAGTCCAAAGGTTTTTGCGAGTGAGACTCAGGCCCCAGCGAAAGGCAGAACACGACTCCCCATGTGTTTGACCAAGCTAGCACGGCAGCCCCACATTTGCATGGAAGTCTAATCGCTCGCGTTCTCCCTGGAAGAAACAACACGGTAGAGAAACCGTGCTTTAGCTACCGTCCACCTCTCTGAGGGAGGAAGCCCTTTCCAGGCTACCGTGGGTGAGAGCCTGAGGAACGGGTTCCTTACGTGAAACCGAGGGAGAAGGAGTCCGGCCCAGAAGGCTCCTCTCGACTCAGCTCTTGTTACCTGAAGCTAACACTTTGGCTCCATGTGTGCATAGGAATGCTAAGGGCTCCACACTGATTTGGCAGAAAGAAGCCGGTCAAGAACCCCAGCTTCAGCACATTCGCCTCTCCACAGGGTGGCAGCATTTTCAAGTCGGCTTGAGTGCAAACCTGGGGAAGGAGTCCCAGCCGATTTCGGAGGGAGAAATAAGCATGGGCAGAAGGCACCTATCGACTCAACTCTTGTTCGGGAAACTAGATCGGCTCTCCCGTGTGTGCGTGGAGTGCTCAGTGCCATCCACGCAACGCAAAGGAACAAAACTGTAGAGAACCCGTGCCTCAGCAAAGATCGCCCTTCCTGAGCGTGAACTTCATCTATTGTGTGTTTTTGTGAAAGCATGAGAAATGGAACCTAAACGTAACTCGGAGTGAGAAGCAGGCTTGGAAGGAAGGCTGCTGTCGACTCACCTCTTGTTTGAGGAGATTAGCACTGCTGTACCCTGTGTGCCTGGATGCCTAGTAACCACGCTACTAACACCAAGAATCAATCCTATAGAGTGACTGCGCTTGAGTTAACATTGCCTTCCTGAAGCAGGAGGAATTTGACACTGCTCGTGTAGGAGAGACCGGGCAAAGGGTCCCACACGTGAAATGGAGTGAGAAACAGGGGGGTGCAGAAGGCAGCTCTCAACTCACCTCTGGTTTATGAGGCTAGTACCCTTGCCCCGGGGGTGCCTGCAGGCCTAAAGCCAACCACCTAACTCAAAGGAACAACTCTGTAGGGAATTCCTGCTTCGGCTAAAAGAGCCATGCCTCAGGGTGGACGCATTTTGCTGTGTGCATGCATGAGCGCACTGCAAGTGAGTCCAAAACCATTTTCCTTGTGAGACCCAGGCCCCGGAAGAAGCCAGAACACGACTCCCCACTTGCTCCATGAAGCTAGTACTACGGCCCCACTTTTGCATGGAAGTCTAATAGCTAGCTTTCTAACTCGGAGAAAAAACACTGTAGAGAAACCGAGCGTTAGCTACCGTCGACCTCTCTGTGGGCGAAGCAGTTTAGGGTGTACTGTGGCTGAGAGCCTGGGGACGGTTTCAATATCGTAAAATCGGGGGAGAGACAGGCCGGTACAGAAGCCAGCTCTCAACTCACATCATGGTTATGGGGCTAGTACCGTTGCCCAGGGTGTGTGTGCAGGCTTAAACACAGCCACCTAACTCGAAGGAAAAACTCGGTTGAGAGCCTGTGCTTCAGGTAAAACAGTTGCTCCTGAGGGTGGCAGCATTTTGTTGTGTGCGTGCGTGAGAGCACTGCAAGGGAGTCCAAAGGTTTTTGCGAGTGAGACTCAGGCCCCAGGGAAAGGCAGAACACGACTCCCCATGTGTTTGACCAAGCTAGCACGGCAGCCCCACATTTGCATGGAAGTCTAATAGCTAGCGTTCTAACTCGAAGAAACTACACAGTAGAGAAACTGTGCTTTAGCTACCGTCGACCTCTCTGTGGGCGAAGCGGTTTAGGGTGTACTGTGGCTGAGAGCCTGGGGACGGTTTCAATATCGTAATATCGTGGGAGAGACAGGCCGGTACAGAAGGCAGCTCTCAACTCACATCATGGTTATGGGGCTAGTACCGTTGCCCAGGGTGTGTGTGGCAGCTGAAACACAGCCACCTACCTCGAAGGAGGAACTCGGTTGAGAGCCTGTGCTGCAGGTAAAAGAGCTGCCCCTGAGGGTGGCAGCATTTTGTTGTGTGCGTGCGTGAGAGCACTGCAAGGGAGTCCAAAGCTTTTTGCGAGTGAGACTCAGGCCCCAGCGAAAGGCAGAACACGACTCCCCATGTGTTTCATCACGCTAGCACGGCAGCCCCACTTTTGCATGGAAGTCTAATACCTAGCGTTCTAACTCGAAGAAACAACACTGTAGAGAAACCGTACTTTAGCTACCGTCGACCTCTCTGTGGGCGAAGCGGTTTAGGGTGTACTGTGGCTGAGAGCCTGGGGACGGTTTCAATATCGTAATATCGGGGGAGAGACAGGCCGGTACAGAGGGCAGCTCTCAACTCACATCATGGTTATGGGGCTAGTACCGTTGCCCAGGGTGTGTGTGGCAGCTGAAACACAGCCACCTACCTCGAAGGAGAAACTCGGTTGAGAGCCTGTGCTGCAGGTAAAACAGCTGCTCCTGAGAGTGGCAGCATTTTGTTGTGTGCGTGCGTGAGAGCACTGCAAGGGAGTCCAAAGCTTTTTGCGAGTGAGACTCAGGCCCCAGCGAAAGGCAGAACACGACTCCCCATGTGTTTCATCACGCTAACACGGCAGCCCCTCTTTTGCATGGAAGTCTAACAGCTAGTGTTCTAACTCGAAGAAACATCACTGTAGAGAAACCGTGCTTTAGCTACCGTCGACCTCTAGACGGAGGAAGCATTACACGGAGTACCGTGGCTGAGAGCCTGGGGAACGGGTTCCATACGTGAAACCAAGGGAGAAATAGGTCTGGGCAGAAGGCACCTGTGGACTCAGCTCTTGCTACCTGAAGCTAACACTACTGCTCCATGTGTGCTTGGAATGCTATGTGCTCGACACTGACTGGGAAGAAACAAGCCTGTAAAGAATCCCAGCTGCAGCTCATTCGCCTACCAGGCTACTAACACCAAGAATCAATGCTGTAGCGTTACTTCGCTTTAGCTAACATTGCCGATCCTGACGCCGCAGGAGTTGTATAGTGCTCGTGTATGAGAGACCGGGGAAAGGGTCCCCTACGTGAAATGGACTGAGAAACAGGCCGGTGTGGAAGGCAGCTCTCAACTCACCTCTTGTTTATGAGGCTAGTACCGCTGCCCCGGGTGTACCTGCAGGCCATAAGCCAACCACCTAAGTCAAAGGAACAACTCTGTAGGGAATTCCTGCTTTGGCTAAAATAGCCATGCCTCAGGGTGGACACATTGTGTGGTGTGCATGCGTGAGTGCACAGCAAGTGAGTCCAAAACCATTTTCCTTGTGAGACCCAGGCCCCGGAAGAAGCCAGAACACGACTCCCCACTTGCTCCATGAAGCTAGTACTGCGGCCCCACTTTTGAATGGAAGTCTAATAGCTAGCGTTCTAACTCGAAGAAATAACACTGTAGAGAAACCGTGCTTTAGCTACCGTCGACCTCTCTGTGGGCGAAGCAGTTTAGGGTGTACTGTGGCTGAGAGCCTGGGGACGGTTTCAATATCGTAATATCGGGGGAGAGACAGGCCGGTACACAAGGCAGCTCTCAACTCACATCATGGTTATGGGGCTAGTACCGTTGCCCAGGGTGTGTGTGCAGGCTTAAACACAGCCACCTAACTCGAAGGAAAAACTCGGTTGAGAGCCTGTGCTTCAGGTAAAACAGTTGCTCCTGAGGGTGGCAGCATTTTGTTGTGTGCGTGCGTGAGAGCACTGCAAGGGAGTCCAAAGGTTTTTGCGAGTGAGACTCAGGCCCCAGCGAAAGGCAGAACACGACTCCCCATGTGTTTGACCAAGCTAGCACGGCAGCCCCACATTTGCATGGAAGTCTAATCGCTCGCGTTCTCCCTGGAAGAAACAACACGGTAGAGAAACCGTGCTTTAGCTACCATCCACCTCTCTGAGGGAGGAAGCCCTTTCCAGGCTACCGTGGGTGAGAGCCTGAGGAACGGGTTCCTTACGTGAAACCGAGGGAGAAGGAGTCCGGCCCAGAAGGCTCCTCTCGACTCAGCTCTTGTTACCTGAAGCTAACACTTTGGCTCCATGTGTGCATAGGAATGCTAAGGGCTCCACACTGATTTGGCAGAAAGAAGCCGGTCAAGAACCCCAGCTTGAGCACATTCGCCTCTCCACAGGGTGGCAGCATTTTCAAGTCGGCTTGAGTGCAAACCTGGGGAAGGAGTCCCAGCAGATTTCGGAGGGAGAAATAAGCATGGGCAGAAGGCACCTATCGACTCAACTCTTGTTCGGGAAACTAGATCGGCTCTCCCGTGTGTGCGTGGAGTGCTCAGTGCCATCCACGCAACGCAAAGGAACAAAACTGTAGAGAACCCGTGCCTCAGCAAAGATCGCCCTTCCTGAGCGTGAACTTCATCTATTGTGTGTTTTTGTGAAAGCATGAGAAATGGAACCTAAACGTAACTCGGAGTGAGAAGCAGGCTTGGAAGGAAGGCTGCTGTCGACTCACCTCTTGTTTGAGGAGATTAGCACTGCTGTACCCTGTGTGCCTGGATGCCTAGTAACCAGGCTACTAACACCAAGAATCAATCCTATAGAGTGACTGCGCTTGAGTTAACATTGCCGTTCCTGTAGCAGGAGGAATTTGACACTGCTCGTGTAGGAGAGACCGGGCAAAGGGTCCCACACGTGAAATGGAGTGAGAAACAGGGGGGTGCAGAAGGCAGCTCTCAACTCACCTCTGGTTTATGAGGCTAGTACCCTTGCCCCGGGGGTGCCTGCAGGCCTAAAGCCAACCACCTAACTCAAAGGAACAACTCTGTAGGGAATTCCTGCTTCGGCTAAAAGAGCCATGCCTCAGGGTGGACGCATTTTGCTGTGTGCATGCATGAGCGCACTGCAAGTGAGTCCAAAACCATTTTCCTTGTGAGACCCAGGCCCCGGAAGAAGCCAGAACACGACTCCCCACTTGCTCCATGAAGCTAGTACTACGGCCCCACTTTTGCATGGAAGTCTAATAGCTAGCTTTCTAACTCGGAGAAAAAACACTGTAGAGAAACCGAGCGTTAGCTACCGTCGACCTCTCTGTGGGCGAAGCAGTTTAGGGTGTACTGTGGCTGAGAGCCTGGGGACGGTTTCAATATCGTAAAATCGGGGGAGAGACAGGCCGGTACAGAAGCCAGCTCTCAACTCACATCATGGTTATGGGGCTACTACCGTTGCCCAGGGTGTGTGTGCAGGCTTAAACACAGCCACCTAACTCGAAGGAAAAACTCGGTTGAGAGCCTGTGCTTCAGGTAAAACAGTTGCTCCTGAGGGTGGCAGCATTTTGTTGTGTGCGTGCGTGAGAGCACTGCAAGGGAGTCCAAAGGTTTTTGCGAGTGAGACTCAGGCCCCAGGGAAAGGCAGAACACGACTCCCCATGTGTTTGACCAAGCTAGCACGGCAGCCCCACATTTGCATGGAAGTCTAATAGCTAGCGTTCTAACTCGAAGAAACTACACAGTAGAGAAACTGTGCTTTAGCTACCGTCGACCTCTCTGTGGGCGAAGCAGTTTAGGGTGTACTGTGGCTGAGAGCCTGGGGACGGTTTCAATATCGTAATATCGTGGGAGAGACAGGCCGGTACAGAAGGCAGCTCTCAACTCACATCATGGTTATGGGGCTAGTACCGTTGCCCAGGGTGTGTGTGGCAGCTGAAACACAGCCACCTACCTCGAAGGAGGAACTCGGTTGAGAGCCTGTGCTGCAGGTAAAAGAGCTGCCCCTGAGGGTGGCAGCATTTTGTTGTGTGCGTGCGTGAGAGCACTGCAAGGGAGTCCAAAGCTTTTTGCGAGTGAGACTCAGGCCCCAGCGAAAGGCAGAACACGACTCCCCATGTGTTTCATCACGCTAGCACGGCAGCCCCACTTTGCATGGAAGTCTAATACCTAGCGTTCTAACTCGAAGAAACAACACTGTAGAGAAACCGTACTTTAGCTACCGTCGACCTCTCTGTGGGCGAAGCGGTTTAGGGTGTACTGTGGCTGAGAGCCTGGGGACGGTTTCAATATCGTAATATCGGGGGAGAGACAGGCCCGTACAGAGGGCAGCTCTCAACTCACATCATGGTTATGGGGCTAGTACCGTTGCCCAGGGTGTGTGTGGCAGCTGAAACACAGCCACCTACCTCGAAGGAGAAACTCGGTTGAGAGCCTGTGCTGCAGGTAAAACAGCTGCTCCTGAGGGTGGCAGCGTTTTGTTGTGTGCGTGCGTGAGAGCACTGCAAGCGAGTCCAAAGCTTTTGCGAGTGAGACTCAGGCCCCAGTGAAAGGCAGAACATGACTCCCCATGTGTTTCATCAAGGTAGCACGGCAGCCCCACTTTTGCATGGAAGTCTAATAGCTAGCGTTCTAACTCGAAGAAACAACACTGTCGAGAAAACGTGCTTTAGCTACCGTCGACCTCTCTGTGGGCGAAGCAGTTTAGGGTGTACTGTGGCTGAGCGCCTGGGGACGGTTTCCATTTTGTAATATCTGGGGAGAGACAGGCCGGTACAGAGGGCAGCTCTCAACTCACTACATGGTTATGGGGCTAGTTCCGTTGACCATGGTGTGTGTGCAGGCTTAAACACAGCCACCTAACTCGAAGGAAAAATTCGGTAGAAAGCCTGTGCTGCAGGTAAAAGAGCTGCTCCTGAGGGTGGAAGCATTTTGTTGTGTGCGTGCGTGAGAGCACTGCAAGGGAGTCCAAAGCTTTTTGCGAGTGAGACTCAGGCCCCAGCGAAAGGCAGAACACGACTCCCCATGTGTTTCATCACGCTAGCACGGCAGCCCCACTTTTGCATGGAAGTCTAATACCTAGCGTTCTAACTCGAAGAAACAACACTGTAGAGAAACCGTACTTTAGCTACCGTCGACCTCTCTGTGGGCGAAGCGGTTTAGGGTGTACTGTGGCTGAGAGCCTGGGGACGGTTTCAATATCGTAATATCGGGGGAGAGACAGGCCGGTACAGAGGGCAGCTCTCAACTCACATCATGGTTATGGGGCTAGTACCGTTGCCCAGGGTGTGTGTGGCAGCTGAAACACAGCCACCTACCTCGAAGGAGAAACTCGGTTGAGAGCCTGTGCTGCAGGTAAAACAGCTGCTCCTGAGAGTGGCAGCATTTTGTTGTGTGCGTGCGTGAGAGCACTGCAAGGGAGTCCAAAGCTTTTTGCGAGTGAGACTCAGGCCCCAGCGAAAGGCAGAACACGACTCCCCATGTGTTTCATCACGCTAACACGGCAGCCCCTCTTTTGCATGGAAGTCTAACAGCTAGTGTTCTAACTCGAAGAAACATCACTGTAGAGAAACCGTGCTTTAGCTACCGTCGACCTCTAGACGGAGGAAGCATTACACGGAGTACCGTGGCTGAGAGCCTGGGGAACGGGTTCCATACGTGAAACCAAGGGAGAAATAGGTCTGGGCAGAAGGCACCTGTGGACTCAGCTCTTGCTACCTGAAGCTAACACTACTGCTCCATGTGTGCTTGGAATGCTATGTGCTCGACACTGACTGGGAAGAAACAAGCCTGTAAAGAATCCCAGCTGCAGCTCATTCGCCTACCAGGCTACTAACACCAAGAATCAATGCTGTAGCGTTACTTCGCTTTAGCTAACATTGCCGATCCTGACGCCGCAGGAGTTGTATAGTGCTCGTGTATGAGAGACCGGGGAAAGGGTCCCATACGTGAAATGGACTGAGAAACAGGCCGGTGTGGAAGGCAGCTCTCAACTCACCTCTTGTTTATGAGGCTAGTACCGCTGCCCCGGGTGTACCTGCAGGCCATAAGCCAACCACCTAAGTCAAAGGAACAACTCTGTAGGGAATTCCTGCTTTGGCTAAAATAGCCATGCCTCAGGGTGGACACATTGTGTGGTGTGCATGCGTGAGTGCACAGCAAGTGAGTCCAAAACCATTTTCCTTGTGAGACCCAGGCCCCGGAAGAAGCCAGAACACGACTCCCCACTTGCTCCATGAAGCTAGTACTGCGGCCCCACTTTTGAATGGAAGTCTAATAGCTAGCGTTCTAACTCGAAGAAATAACACTGTAGAGAAACCGTGCTTTAGCTACCGTCGACCTCTCTGTGGGCGAAGCAGTTTAGGGTGTACTGTGGCTGAGAGCCTGGGGACGGTTTCAATATCGTAATATCGGGGGAGAGACAGGCCGGTACACAAGGCAGCTCTCAACTCACATCATGGTTATGGGGCTAGTACCGTTGCCCAGGGTGTGTGTGCAGGCTTAAACACAGCCACCTAACTCGAAGGAAAAACTCGGTTGAGAGCCTGTGCTTCAGGTAAAACAGTTGCTCCTGAGGGTGGCAGCATTTTGTTGTGTGCGTGCGTGAGAGCACTGCAAGGGAGTCCAAAGGTTTTTGCGAGTGAGACTCAGGCCCCAGCGAAAGGCAGAACACGACTCCCCATGTGTTTGACCAAGCTAGCACGGCAGCCCCACATTTGCATGGAAGTCTAATCGCTCGCGTTCTCCCTGGAAGAAACAACACGGTAGAGAAACCGTGCTTTAGCTACCGTCCACCTCTCTGAGGGAGGAAGCCCTTTCCAGGCTACCGTGGGTGAGAGCCTGAGGAACGGGTTCCTTACGTGAAACCGAGGGAGAAGGAGTCCGGCCCAGAAGGCTCCTCTCGACTCAGCTCTTGTTACCTGAAGCTAACACTTTGGCTCCATGTGTGCATAGGAATGCTAAGGGCTCCACACTGATTTGGCAGAAAGAAGCCGGTCAAGAACCCCAGCTTCAGCACATTCGCCTCTCCACAGGGTGGCAGCATTTTCAAGTCGGCTTGAGTGCAAACCTGGGGAAGGAGTCCCAGCAGATTTCGGAGGGAGAAATAAGCATGGGCAGAAGGCACCTATCGACTCAACTCTTGTTCGGGAAACTAGATCGGCTCTCCCGTGTGTGCGTGGAGTGCTCAGTGCCATCCACGCAACGCAAAGGAACAAAACTGTAGAGAACCCGTGCCTCAGCAAAGATCGCCCTTCCTGAGCGTGAACTTCATCTATTGTGTGTTTTTGTGAAAGCATGAGAAATGGAACCTAAACGTAACTCGGAGTGAGAAGCAGGCTTGGAAGGAAGGCTGCTGTCGACTCACCTCTTGTTTGAGGAGATTAGCACTGCTGTACCCTGTGTGCCTGGATGCCTAGTAACCAGGCTACTAACACCAAGAATCAATCCTATAGAGTGACTGCGCTTGAGTTAACATTGCCGTTCCTGAAGCAGGAGGAATTTGACACTGCTCGTGTAGGAGAGACCGGGCAAAGGGTCCCACACGTGAAATGGAGTGAGAAACAGGGGGGTGCAGAAGGCAGCTCTCAACTCACCTCTGGTTTATGAGGCTAGTACCCTTGCCGCGGGGGTGCCTGCAGGCCTAAAGCCAACCACCTAACTCAAAGGAACAACTCTGTAGGGAATTCCTGCTTCGGCTAAAAGAGCCATGCCTCAGGGTGGACGCATTTTGCTGTGTGCATGCATGAGCGCACTGCAAGTGAGTCCAAAACCATTTTCCTTGTGAGACCCAGGCCCCGGAAGAAGCCAGAACACGACTCCCCACTTGCTCCATGAAGCTAGTACTACGGCCCCACTTTTGCATGGAAGTCTAATAGCTAGCTTTCTAACTCGGAGAAAAAACACTGTAGAGAAACCGAGCGTTAGCTACCGTCGACCTCTCTGTGGGCGAAGCAGTTTAGGGTGTACTGTGGCTGAGAGCCTGGGGACGGTTTCAATATCGTAAAATCGGGGGAGAGACAGGCCGGTACAGAAGCCAGCTCTCAACTCACATCATGGTTATGGGGCTAGTACCGTTGCCCAGGGTGTGTGTGCAGGCTTAAACACAGCCACCTAACTCGAAGGAAAAACTCGGTTGAGAGCCTGTGCTTCAGGTAAAACAGTTGCTCCTGAGGGTGGCAGCATTTTGTTGTGTGCGTGCGTGAGAGCACTGCAAGGGAGTCCAAAGGTTTTTGCGAGTGAGACTCAGGCCCCAGGGAAAGGCAGAACACGACTCCCCATGTGTTTGACCAAGCTAGCACGGCAGCCCCACATTTGCATGGAAGTCTAATAGCTAGCGTTCTAACTCGAAGAAACTACACAGTAGAGAAGCTGTGCTTTAGCTACCGTCGACCTCTCTGTGGGCGAAGCAGTTTAGGGTGTACTGTGGCTGAGAGCCTGGGGACGGTTTCAATATCGTAATATCGTGGGAGAGACAGGCCGGTACAGAAGGCAGCTCTCAACTCACATCATGGTTATGGGGCTAGTACCGTTGCCCAGGGTGTGTGTGGCAGCTGAAACACAGCCACCTACCTCGAAGGAGGAACTCGGTTGAGAGCCTGTGCTGCAGGTAAAAGAGCTGCCCCTGAGGGTGGCAGCATTTTGTTGTGTGCGTGCGTGAGAGCACTGCAAGGGAGTCCAAAGCTTTTTGCGAGTGAGACTCAGGCCCCAGCGAAAGGCAGAACACGACTCCCCATGTGTTTCATCACGCTAGCACGGCAGCCCCACTTTTGCATGGAAGTCTAATACCTAGCGTTCTAACTCGAAGAAACAACACTGTAGAGAAACCGTACTTTAGCTACCGTCGACCTCTCTGTGGGCGAAGCGGTTTAGGGTGTACTGTGGCTGAGAGCCTGGGGACGGTTTCAATATCGTAATATCGGGGGAGAGACAGGCCGGTACAGAGGGCAGCTCTCAACTCACATCATGGTTATGGGGCTAGTACCGTTGCCCAGGGTGTGTGTGGCAGCTGAAACACAGCCACCTACCTCGAAGGAGAAACTCGGTTGAGAGCCTGTGCTGCAGGTAAAACAGCTGCTCCTGAGAGTGGAAGCATTTTGTTGTGTGCGTGCGTGAGAGCACTGCAAGGGAGTCCAAAGCTTTTTGCGAGTGAGACTCAGGCCCCAGCGAAAGGCAGAACACGACTCCCCATGTGTTTCATCACGCTAACACGGCAGCCCCTCTTTTGCATGGAAGTCTAACAGCTAGTGTTCTAACTCGAAGAAACATCACTGTAGAGAAACCGTGCTTTAGCTACCGTCGACCTCTAGACGGAGGAAGCATTACACGGAGTACCGTGGCTGAGAGCCTGGGGAACGGGTTCCATACGTGAAACCAAGGGAGAAATAGGTCTGGGCAGAAGGCACCTGTGGACTCAGCTCTTGCTACCTGAAGCTAACACTACTGCTCCATGTGTGCTTGGAATGCTATGTGCTCGACACTGACTGGGAAGAAACAAGCCTGTAAAGAATCCCAGCTGCAGCTCATTCGCCTACCAGGCTACTAACACCAAGAATCAATGCTGTAGCGTTACTTCGCTTTAGCTAACATTGCCGATCCTGACGCCGCAGGAGTTGTATAGTGCTCGTGTATGAGAGACCGGGGAAAGGGTCCCATACGTGAAATGGACTGAGAAACAGGCCGGTGTGGAAGGCAGCTCTCAACTCACCTCTTGTTTATGAGGCTAGTACCGCTGCCCCGGGTGTACCTGCAGGCCATAAGCCAACCACCTAAGTCAAAGGAACAACTCTGTAGGGAATTCCTGCTTTGGCTAAAATAGCCATGCCTCAGGGTGGACACATTGTGTGGTGTGCATGCGTGAGTGCACAGCAAGTGAGTCCAAAACCATTTTCCTTGTGAGACCCAGGCCCCGGAAGAAGCCAGAACACGACTCCCCACTTGCTCCATGAAGCTAGTACTGCGGCCCCACTTTTGAATGGAAGTCTAATAGCTAGCGTTCTAACTCGAAGAAATAACACTGTAGAGAAACCGTGCTTTAGCTACCGTCGACCTCTCTGTGGGCGAAGCAGTTTAGGGTGTACTGTGGCTGAGAGCCTGGGGACGGTTTCAATATCGTAATATCGGGGGAGAGACAGGCCGGTACACAAGGCAGCTCTCAACTCACATCATGGTTATGGGGCTAGTACCGTTGCCCAGGGTGTGTGTGCAGGCTTAAACACAGCCACCTAACTCGAAGGAAAAACTCGGTTGAGAGCCTGTGCTTCAGGTAAAACAGTTGCTCCTGAGGGTGGCAGCATTTTGTTGTGTGCGTGCGTGAGAGCACTGCAAGGGAGTCCAAAGGTTTTTGCGAGTGAGACTCAGGCCCCAGCGAAAGGCAGAACACGACTCCCCATGTGTTTGACCAAGCTAGCACGGCAGCCCCACATTTGCATGGAAGTCTAATCGCTCGCGTTCTCCCTGGAAGAAACAACACGGTAGAGAAACCGTGCTTTAGCTACCGTCCACCTCTCTGAGGGAGGAAGCCCTTTCCAGGCTACCGTGGGTGAGAGCCTGAGGAACGGGTTCCTTACGTGAAACCGAGGGAGAAGGAGTCCGGCCCAGAAGGCTCCTCTCGACTCAGCTCTTGTTACCTGAAGCTAACACTTTGGCTCCATGTGTGCATAGGAATGCTAAGGGCTCCACACTGATTTGGCAGAAAGAAGCCGGTCAAGAACCCCAGCTTCAGCACATTCGCCTCTCCACAGGGTGGCAGCATTTTCAAGTCGGCTTGAGTGCAAACCTGGGGAAGGAGTCCCAGCCGATTTCGGAGGGAGAAATAAGCATGGGCAGAAGGCACCTATCGACTCAACTCTTGTTCGGGAAACTAGATCGGCTCTCCCGTGTGTGCGTGGAGTGCTCAGTGCCATCCACGCAACGCAAAGGAACAAAACTGTAGAGAACCCGTGCCTCAGCAAAGATCGCCCTTCCTGAGCGTGAACTTCATCTATTGTGTGTTTTTGTGAAAGCATGAGAAATGGAACCTAAACGTAACTCGGAGTGAGAAGCAGGCTTGGAAGGAAGGCTGCTGTCGACTCACCTCTTGTTTGAGGAGATTAGCACTGCTGTACCCTGTGTGCCTGGATGCCTAGTAACCACGCTACTAACACCAAGAATCAATCCTATAGAGTGACTGCGCTTGAGTTAACATTGCCGTTCCTGAAGCAGGAGGAATTTGACACTGCTCGTGTAGGAGAGACCGGGCAAAGGGTCCCACACGTGAAATGGAGTGAGAAACAGGGGGGTGCAGAAGGCAGCTCTCAACTCACCTCTGGTTTATGAGGCTAGTACCCTTGCCCCGGGGGTGCCTGCAGGCCTAAAGCCAACCACCTAACTCAAAGGAACAACTCTGTAGGGAATTCCTGCTTCGGCTAAAAGAGCCATGCCTCAGGGTGGACGCATTTTGCTGTGTGCATGCATGAGCGCACTGCAAGTGAGTCCAAAACCATTTTCCTTGTGAGACCCAGGCCCCGGAAGAAGCCAGAACACGACTCCCCACTTGCTCCATGAAGCTAGTACTACGGCCCCACTTTTGCATGGAAGTCTAATAGCTAGCTTTCTAACTCGGAGAAAAAACACTGTAGAGAAACCGAGCGTTAGCTACCGTCGACCTCTCTGTGGGCGAAGCAGTTTAGGGTGTACTGTGGCTGAGAGCCTGGGGACGGTTTCAATATCGTAAAATCGGGGGAGAGACAGGCCGGTACAGAAGCCAGCTCTCAACTCACATCATGGTTATGGGGCTAGTACCGTTGCCCAGGGTGTGTGTGCAGGCTTAAACACAGCCACCTAACTCGAAGGAAAAACTCGGTTGAGAGCCTGTGCTTCAGGTAAAACAGTTGCTCCTGAGGGTGGCAGCATTTTGTTGTGTGCGTGCGTGAGAGCACTGCAAGGGAGTCCAAAGGTTTTTGCGAGTGAGACTCAGGCCCCAGGGAAAGGCAGAACACGACTCCCCATGTGTTTGACCAAGCTAGCACGGCAGCCCCACATTTGCATGGAAGTCTAATAGCTAGCGTTCTAACTCGAAGAAACTACACAGTAGAGAAACTGTGCTTTAGCTACCGTCGACCTCTCTGTGGGCGAAGCGGTTTAGGGTGTACTGTGGCTGAGAGCCTGGGGACGGTTTCAATATCGTAATATCGTGGGAGAGACAGGCCGGTACAGAAGGCAGCTCTCAACTCACATCATGGTTATGGGGCTAGTACCGTTGCCCAGGGTGTGTGTGGCAGCTGAAACACAGCCACCTACCTCGAAGGAGGAACTCGGTTGAGAGCCTGTGCTGCAGGTAAAAGTGCTGCCCCTGAGGGTGGCAGCATTTTGTTGTGTGCGTGCGTGAGAGCACTGCAAGGGAGTCCAAAGCTTTTTGCGAGTGAGACTCAGGCCCCAGCGAAAGGCAGAACACGACTCCCCATGTGTTTCATCACGCTAGCACGGCAGCCCCACTTTTGCATGGAAGTCTAATACCTAGCGTTCTAACTCGAAGAAACAACACTGTAGAGAAACCGTACTTTAGCTACCGTCGACCTCTCTGTGGGCGAAGCGGTTTAGGGTGTACTGTGGCTGAGAGCCTGGGGACGGTTTCAATATCGTAATATCGGGGGAGAGACAGGCCGGTACAGAGGGCAGCTCTCAACTCACATCATGGTTATGGGGCTAGTACCGTTGCCCAGGGTGTGTGTGGCAGCTGAAACACAGCCACCTACCTCGAAGGAGAAACTCGGTTGAGAGCCTGTGCTGCAGGTAAAACAGCTGCTCCTGAGAGTGGAAGCATTTTGTTGTGTGCGTGCGTGAGAGCACTGCAAGGGAGTCCAAAGCTTTTTGCGAGTGAGACTCAGGCCCCAGCGAAAGGCAGAACACGACTCCCCATGTGTTTCATCACGCTAACACGGCAGCCCCTCTTTTGCATGGAAGTCTAACAGCTAGTGTTCTAACTCGAAGAAACATCACTGTAGAGAAACCGTGCTTTAGCTACCGTCGACCTCTAGACGGAGGAAGCATTACACGGAGTACCGTGGCTGAGAGCCTGGGGAACGGGTTCCATACGTGAAACCAAGGGAGAAATAGGTCTGGGCAGAAGGCACCTGTGGACTCAGCTCTTGCTACCTGAAGCTAACACTACTGCTCCATGTGTGCTTGGAATGCTATGTGCTCGACACTGACTGGGAAGAAACAAGCCTGTAAAGAATCCCAGCTGCAGCTCATTCGCCTACCAGGCTACTAACACCAAGAATCAATGCTGTAGCGTTACTTCGCTTTAGCTAACATTGCCGATCCTGACGCCGCAGGAGTTGTATAGTGCTCGTGTATGAGAGACCGGGGAAAGGGTCCCATACGTGAAATGGACTGAGAAACAGGCCGGTGTGGAAGGCAGCTCTCAACTCACCTCTTGTTTATGAGGCTAGTACCGCTGCCCCGGGTGTACCTGCAGGCCATAAGCCAACCACCTAAGTCAAAGGAACAACTCTGTAGGGAATTCCTGCTTTGGCTAAAATAGCCATGCCTCAGGGTGGACACATTGTGTGGTGTGCATGCGTGAGTGCACAGCAAGTGAGTCCAAAACCATTTTCCTTGTGAGACCCAGGCCCCGGAAGAAGCCAGAACACGACTCCCCACTTGCTCCATGAAGCTAGTACTGCGGCCCCACTTTTGAATGGAAGTCTAATAGCTAGCGTTCTAACTCGAAGAAATAACACTGTAGAGAAACCGTGCTTTAGCTACCGTCGACCTCTCTGTGGGCGAAGCAGTTTAGGGTGTACTGTGGCTGAGAGCCTGGGGACGGTTTCAATATCGTAATATCGGGGGAGAGACAGGCCGGTACACAAGGCAGCTCTCAACTCACATCATGGTTATGGGGCTAGTACCGTTGCCCAGGGTGTGTGTGCAGGCTTAAACACAGCCACCTAACTCGAAGGAAAAACTCGGTTGAGAGCCTGTGCTTCAGGTAAAACAGTTGCTCCTGAGGGTGGCAGCATTTTGTTGTGTGCGTGCGTGAGAGCACTGCAAGGGAGTCCAAAGGTTTTTGCGAGTGAGACTCAGGCCCCAGCGAAAGGCAGAACACGACTCCCCATGTGTTTGACCAAGCTAGCACGGCAGCCCCACATTTGCATGGAAGTCTAATCGCTCGCGTTCTCCCTGGAAGAAACAACACGGTAGAGAAACCGTGCTTTAGCTACCGTCCACCTCTCTGAGGGAGGAAGCCCTTTCCAGGCTACCGTGGGTGAGAGCCTGAGGAACGGGTTCCTTACGTGAAACCGAGGGAGAAGGAGTCCGGCCCAGAAGGCTCCTCTCGACTCAGCTCTTGTTACCTGAAGCTAACACTTTGGCTCCATGTGTGCATAGGAATGCTAAGGGCTCCACACTGATTTGGCAGAAAGAAGCCGGTCAAGAACCCCAGCTTCAGCACATTCGCCTCTCCACAGGGTGGCAGCATTTTCAAGTCGGCTTGAGTGCAAACCTGGGGAAGGAGTCCCAGCCGATTTCGGAGGGAGAAATAAGCATGGGCAGAAGGCACCTATCGACTCAACTCTTGTTCGGGAAACTAGATCGGCTCTCCCGTGTGTGCGTGGAGTGCTCAGTGCCATCCACGCAACGCAAAGGAACAAAACTGTAGAGAACCCGTGCCTCAGCAAAGATCGCCCTTCCTGAGCGTGAACTTCATCTATTGTGTGTTTTTGTGAAAGCATGAGAAATGGAACCTAAACGTAACTCGGAGTGAGAAGCAGGCTTGGAAGGAAGGCTGCTGTCGACTCACCTCTTGTTTGAGGAGATTAGCACTGCTGTACCCTGTGTGCCTGGATGCCTAGTAACCACGCTACTAACACCAAGAATCAATCCTATAGAGTGACTGCGCTTGAGTTAACATTGCCGTTCCTGAAGCAGGAGGAATTTGACACTGCTCGTGTAGGAGAGACCGGGCAAAGGGTCCCACACGTGAAATGGAGTGAGAAACAGGGGGGTGCAGAAGGCAGCTCTCAACTCACCTCTGGTTTATGAGGCTAGTACCCTTGCCCCGGGGGTGCCTGCAGGCCTAAAGCCAACCACCTAACTCAAAGGAACAACTCTGTAGGGAATTCCTGCTTCGGCTAAAAGAGCCATGCCTCAGGGTGGACGCATTTTGCTGTGTGCATGCATGAGCGCACTGCAAGTGAGTCCAAAACCATTTTCCTTGTGAGACCCAGGCCCCGGAAGAAGCCAGAACACGACTCCCCACTTGCTCCATGAAGCTAGTACTACGGCCCCACTTTTGCATGGAAGTCTAATAGCTAGCTTTCTAACTCGGAGAAAAAACACTGTAGAGAAACCGAGCGTTAGCTACCGTCGACCTCTCTGTGGGCGAAGCAGTTTAGGGTGTACTGTGGCTGAGAGCCTGGGGACGGTTTCAATATCGTAAAATCGGGGGAGAGACAGGCCGGTACAGAAGCCAGCTCTCAACTCACATCATGGTTATGGGGCTAGTACCGTTGCCCAGGGTGTGTGTGCAGGCTTAAACACAGCCACCTAACTCGAAGGAAAAACTCGGTTGAGAGCCTGTGCTTCAGGTAAAACAGTTGCTCCTGAGGGTGGCAGCATTTTGTTGTGTGCGTGCGTGAGAGCACTGCAAGGGAGTCCAAAGGTTTTTGCGAGTGAGACTCAGGCCCCAGGGAAAGGCAGAACACGACTCCCCATGTGTTTGACCAAGCTAGCACGGCAGCCCCACATTTGCATGGAAGTCTAATAGCTAGCGTTCTAACTCGAAGAAACTACACAGTAGAGAAACTGTGCTTTAGCTACCGTCGACCTCTCTGTGGGCGAAGCGGTTTAGGGTGTACTGTGGCTGAGAGCCTGGGGACGGTTTCAATATCGTAATATCGTGGGAGAGACAGGCCGGTACAGAAGGCAGCTCTCAACTCACATCATGGTTATGGGGCTAGTACCGTTGCCCAGGGTGTGTGTGGCAGCTGAAACACAGCCACCTACCTCGAAGGAGGAACTCGGTTGAGAGCCTGTGCTGCAGGTAAAAGTGCTGCCCCTGAGGGTGGCAGCATTTTGTTGTGTGCGTGCGTGAGAGCACTGCAAGGGAGTCCAAAGCTTTTTGCGAGTGAGACTCAGGCCCCAGCGAAAGGCAGAACACGACTCCCCATGTGTTTCATCACGCTAGCACGGCAGCCCCACTTTTGCATGGAAGTCTAATACCTAGCGTTCTAACTCGAAGAAACAACACTGTAGAGAAACCGTACTTTAGCTACCGTCGACCTCTCTGTGGGCGAAGCGGTTTAGGGTGTACTGTGGCTGAGAGCCTGGGGACGGTTTCAATATCGTAATATCGGGGGAGAGACAGGCCGGTACAGAGGGCAGCTCTCAACTCACATCATGGTTATGGGGCTAGTACCGTTGCCCAGGGTGTGTGTGGCAGCTGAAACACAGCCACCTACCTCGAAGGAGAAACTCGGTTGAGAGCCTGTGCTGCAGGTAAAACAGCTGCTCCTGAGAGTGGAAGCATTTTGTTGTGTGCGTGCGTGAGAGCACTGCAAGGGAGTCCAAAGCTTTTTGCGAGTGAGACTCAGGCCCCAGCGAAAGGCAGAACACGACTCCCCATGTGTTTCATCACGCTAACACGGCAGCCCCTCTTTTGCATGGAAGTCTAACAGCTAGTGTTCTAACTCGAAGAAACATCACTGTAGAGAAACCGTGCTTTAGCTACCGTCGACCTCTAGACGGAGGAAGCATTACACGGAGTACCGTGGCTGAGAGCCTGGGGAACGGGTTCCATACGTGAAACCAAGGGAGAAATAGGTCTGGGCAGAAGGCACCTGTGGACTCAGCTCTTGCTACCTGAAGCTAACACTACTGCTCCATGTGTGCTTGGAATGCTATGTGCTCGACACTGACTGGGAAGAAACAAGCCTGTAAAGAATCCCAGCTGCAGCTCATTCGCCTACCAGGCTACTAACACCAAGAATCAATGCTGTAGCGTTACTTCGCTTTAGCTAACATTGCCGATCCTGACGCCGCAGGAGTTGTATAGTGCTCGTGTATGAGAGACCGGGGAAAGGGTCCCATACGTGAAATGGACTGAGAAACAGGCCGGTGTGGAAGGCAGCTCTCAACTCACCTCTTGTTTATGAGGCTAGTACCGCTGCCCCGGGTGTACCTGCAGGCCATAAGCCAACCACCTAAGTCAAAGGAACAACTCTGTAGGGAATTCCTGCTTTGGCTAAAATAGCCATGCCTCAGGGTGGACACATTGTGTGGTGTGCATGCGTGAGTGCACAGCAAGTGAGTCCAAAACCATTTTCCTTGTGAGACCCAGGCCCCGGAAGAAGCCAGAACACGACTCCCCACTTGCTCCATGAAGCTAGTACTGCGGCCCCACTTTTGAATGGAAGTCTAATAGCTAGCGTTCTAACTCGAAGAAATAACACTGTAGAGAAACCGTGCTTTAGCTACCGTCGACCTCTCTGTGGGCGAAGCAGTTTAGGGTGTACTGTGGCTCAGAGCCTGGGGACGGTTTCAATATCGTAATATCGGGGGAGAGACAGGCCGGTACACAAGGCAGCTCTCAACTCACATCATGGTTATGGGGCTAGTACCGTTGCCCAGGGTGTGTGTGCAGGCTTAAACACAGCCACCTAACTCGAAGGAAAAACTCGGTTGAGAGCCTGTGCTTCAGGTAAAACAGTTGCTCCTGAGGGTGGCAGCATTTTGTTGTGTGCGTGCGTGAGAGCACTGCAAGGGAGTCCAAAGGTTTTTGCGAGTGAGACTCAGGCCCCAGCGAAAGGCAGAACACGACTCCCCATGTGTTTGACCAAGCTAGCACGGCAGCCCCACATTTGCATGGAAGTCTAATCGCTCGCGTTCTCCCTGGAAGAAACAACACGGTAGAGAAACCGTGCTTTAGCTACCGTCCACCTCTCTGAGGGAGGAAGCCCTTTCCAGGCTACCGTGGGTGAGAGCCTGAGGAACGGGTTCCTTACGTGAAACCGAGGGAGAAGGAGTCCGGCCCAGAAGGCTCCTCTCGACTCAGCTCTTGTTACCTGAAGCTAACACTTTGGCTCCATGTGTGCATAGGAATGCTAAGGGCTCCACACTGATTTGGCAGAAAGAAGCCGGTCAAGAACCCCAGCTTCAGCACATTCGCCTCTCCACAGGGTGGCAGCATTTTCAAGTCGGCTTGAGTGCAAACCTGGGGAAGGAGTCCCAGCAGATTTCGGAGGGAGAAATAAGCATGGGCAGAAGGCACCTATCGACTCAACTCTTGTTCGGGAAACTAGATCGGCTCTCCCGTGTGTGCGTGGAGTGCTCAGTGCCATCCACGCAACGCAAAGGAACAAAACTGTAGAGAACCCGTGCCTCAGCAAAGATCGCCCTTCCTGAGCGTGAACTTCATCTATTGTGTGTTTTTGTGAAAGCATGAGAAATGGAACCTAAACGTAACTCGGAGTGAGAAGCAGGCTTGGAAGGAAGGCTGCTGTCGACTCACCTCTTGTTTGAGGAGATTAGCACTGCTGTACCCTGTGTGCCTGGATGCCTAGTAACCAGGCTACTAACACCAAGAATCAATCCTATAGAGTGACTGCGCTTGAGTTAACATTGCCGTTCCTGAAGCAGGAGGAATTTGACACTGCTCGTGTAGGAGAGACCGGGCAAAGGGTCCCACACGTGAAATGGAGTGAGAAACAGGGGGGTGCAGAAGGCAGCTCTCAACTCACCTCTGGTTTATGAGGCTAGTACCCTTGCCGCGGCGGTGCCTGCAGGCCTAAAGCCAACCACCTAACTCAAAGGAACAACTCTGTAGGGAATTCCTGCTTCGGCTAAAAGAGCCATGCCTCAGGGTGGACGCATTTTGCTGTGTGCATGCATGAGCGCACTGCAAGTGAGTCCAAAACCATTTTCCTTGTGAGACCCAGGCCCCGGAAGAAGCCAGAACACGACTCCCCACTTGCTCCATGAAGCTAGTACTACGGCCCCACTTTTGCATGGAAGTCTAATAGCTAGCTTTCTAACTCGGAGAAAAAACACTGTAGAGAAACCGAGCGTTAGCTACCGTCGACCTCTCTGTGGGCGAAGCAGTTTAGGGTGTACTGTGGCTGAGAGCCTGGGGACGGTTTCAATATCGTAAAATCGGGGGAGAGACAGGCCGGTACAGAAGCCAGCTCTCAACTCACATCATGGTTATGGGGCTAGTACCGTTGCCCAGGGTGTGTGTGCAGGCTTAAACACAGCCACCTAACTCGAAGGAAAAACTCGGTTGAGAGCCTGTGCTTCAGGTAAAACAGTTGCTCCTGAGGGTGGCAGCATTTTGTTGTGTGCGTGCGTGAGAGCACTGCAAGGGAGTCCAAAGGTTTTTGCGAGTGAGACTCAGGCCCCAGGGAAAGGCAGAACACGACTCCCCATGTGTTTGACCAAGCTAGCACGGCAGCCCCACATTTGCATGGAAGTCTAATAGCTAGCGTTCTAACTCGAAGAAACTACACAGTAGAGAAACTGTGCTTTAGCTACCGTCGACCTCTCTGTGGGCGAAGCAGTTTAGGGTGTACTGTGGCTGAGAGCCTGGGGACGGTTTCAATATCGTAATATCGTGGGAGAGACAGGCCGGTACAGAAGGCAGCTCTCAACTCACATCATGGTTATGGGGCTAGTACCGTTGCCCAGGGTGTGTGTGGCAGCTGAAACACAGCCACCTACCTCGAAGGAGGAACTCGGTTGAGAGCCTGTGCTGCAGGTAAAAGAGCTGCCCCTGAGGGTGGCAGCATTTTGTTGTGTGCGTGCGTGAGAGCACTGCAAGGGAGTCCAAAGCTTTTTGCGAGTGAGACTCAGGCCCCAGCGAAAGGCAGAACACGACTCCCCATGTGTTTCATCACGCTAGCACGGCAGCCCCACTTTTGCATGGAAGTCTAATACCTAGCGTTCTAACTCGAAGAAACAACACTGTAGAGAAACCGTACTTTAGCTACCGTCGACCTCTCTGTGGGCGAAGCGGTTTAGGGTGTACTGTGGCTGAGAGCCTGGGGACGGTTTCAATATCGTAATATCGGGGGAGAGACAGGCCGGTACAGAGGGCAGCTCTCAACTCACATCATGGTTATGGGGCTAGTACCGTTGCCCAGGGTGTGTGTGGCAGCTGAAACACAGCCACCTACCTCGAAGGAGAAACTCGGTTGAGAGCCTGTGCTGCAGGTAAAACAGCTGCTCCTGAGAGTGGAAGCATTTTGTTGTGTGCGTGCGTGAGAGCACTGCAAGGGAGTCCAAAGCTTTTTGCGAGTGAGACTCAGGCCCCAGCGAAAGGCAGAACACGACTCCCCATGTGTTTCATCACGCTAACACGGCAGCCCCTCTTTTGCATGGAAGTCTAACAGCTAGTGTTCTAACTCGAAGAAACATCACTGTAGAGAAACCGTGCTTTAGCTACCGTCGACCTCTAGACGGAGGAAGCATTACACGGAGTACCGTGGCTGAGAGCCTGGGGAACGGGTTCCATACGTGAAACCAAGGGAGAAATAGGTCTGGGCAGAAGGCACCTGTGGACTCAGCTCTTGCTACCTGAAGCTAACACTACTGCTCCATGTGTGCTTGGAATGCTATGTGCTCGACACTGACTGGGAAGAAACAAGCCTGTAAAGAATCCCAGCTGCAGCTCATTCGCCTACCAGGCTACTAACACCAAGAATCAATGCTGTAGCGTTACTTCGCTTTAGCTAACATTGCCGATCCTGACGCCGCAGGAGTTGTATAGTGCTCGTGTATGAGAGACCGGGGAAAGGGTCCCATACGTGAAATGGACTGAGAAACAGGCCGGTGTGGAAGGCAGCTCTCAACTCACCTCTTGTTTATGAGGCTAGTACCGCTGCCCCGGGTGTACCTGCAGGCCATAAGCCAACCACCTAAGTCAAAGGAACAACTCTGTAGGGAATTCCTGCTTTGGCTAAAATAGCCATGCCTCAGGGTGGACACATTGTGTGGTGTGCATGCGTGAGTGCACAGCAAGTGAGTCCAAAACCATTTTCCTTGTGAGACCCAGGCCCCGGAAGAAGCCAGAACACGACTCCCCACTTGCTCCATGAAGCTAGTACTGCGGCCCCACTTTTGAATGGAAGTCTAATAGCTAGCGTTCTAACTCGAAGAAATAACACTGTAGAGAAACCGTGCTTTAGCTACCGTCGACCTCTCTGTGGGCGAAGCAGTTTAGGGTGTACTGTGGCTCAGAGCCTGGGGACGGTTTCAATATCGTAATATCGGGGGAGAGACAGGCCGGTACACAAGGCAGCTCTCAACTCACATCATGGTTATGGGGCTAGTACCGTTGCCCAGGGTGTGTGTGCAGGCTTAAACACAGCCACCTAACTCGAAGGAAAAACTCGGTTGAGAGCCTGTGCTTCAGGTAAAACAGTTGCTCCTGAGGGTGGCAGCATTTTGTTGTGTGCGTGCGTGAGAGCACTGCAAGGGAGTCCAAAGGTTTTTGCGAGTGAGACTCAGGCCCCAGCGAAAGGCAGAACACGACTCCCCATGTGTTTGACCAAGCTAGCACGGCAGCCCCACATTTGCATGGAAGTCTAATCGCTCGCGTTCTCCCTGGAAGAAACAACACGGTAGAGAAACCGTGCTTTAGCTACCATCCACCTCTCTGAGGGAGGAAGCCCTTTCCAGGCTACCGTGGGTGAGAGCCTGAGGAACGGGTTCCTTACGTGAAACCGAGGGAGAAGGAGTCCGGCCCAGAAGGCTCCTCTCGACTCAGCTCTTGTTACCTGAAGCTAACACTTTGGCTCCATGTGTGCATAGGAATGCTAAGGGCTCCACACTGATTTGGCAGAAAGAAGCCGGTCAAGAACCCCAGCTTGAGCACATTCGCCTCTCCACAGGGTGGCAGCATTTTCAAGTCGGCTTGAGTGCAAACCTGGGGAAGGAGTCCCAGCAGATTTCGGAGGGAGAAATAAGCATGGGCAGAAGGCACCTATCGACTCAACTCTTGTTCGGGAAACTAGATCGGCTCTCCCGTGTGTGCGTGGAGTGCTCAGTGCCATCCACGCAACGCAAAGGAACAAAACTGTAGAGAACCCGTGCCTCAGCAAAGATCGCCCTTCCTGAGCGTGAACTTCATCTATTGTGTGTTTTTGTGAAAGCATGAGAAATGGAACCTAAACGTAACTCGGAGTGAGAAGCAGGCTTGGAAGGAAGGCTGCTGTCGACTCACCTCTTGTTTGAGGAGATTAGCACTGCTGTACCCTGTGTGCCTGGATGCCTAGTAACCAGGCTACTAACACCAAGAATCAATCCTATAGAGTGACTGCGCTTGAGTTAACATTGCCGTTCCTGAAGCAGGAGGAATTTGACACTGCTCGTGTAGGAGAGACCGGGCAAAGGGTCCCACACGTGAAATGGAGTGAGAAACAGGGGGGTGCAGAAGGCAGCTCTCAACTCACCTCTGGTTTATGAGGCTAGTACCCTTGCCCCGGGGGTGCCTGCAGGCCTAAAGCCAACCACCTAACTCAAAGGAACAACTCTGTAGGGAATTCCTGCTTCGGCTAAAAGAGCCATGCCTCAGGGTGGACGCATTTTGCTGTGTGCATGCATGAGCGCACTGCAAGTGAGTCCAAAACCATTTTCCTTGTGAGACCCAGGCCCCGGAAGAAGCCAGAACACGACTCCCCACTTGCTCCATGAAGCTAGTACTACGGCCCCACTTTTGCATGGAAGTCTAATAGCTAGCTTTCTAACTCGGAGAGAAAACACTGTAGAGAAACCGTGCGTTAGCTACCGTCGACCTCTCTGTGGGCGAAGCAGTTTAGGGTGTACTGTGGCTGAGAGCCTGGGGACGGTTTCAATATCGTAAAATCGGGGGAGAGACAGGCCGGTACAGAAGCCAGCTCTCAACTCACATCATGGTTATGGGGCTAGTACCGTTGCCCAGGGTGTGTGTGCAGGCTTAAACACAGCCACCTAACTCGAAGGAAAAACTCGGTTGAGAGCCTGTGCTTCAGGTAAAACAGTTGCTCCTGAGGGTGGCAGCATTTTGTTGTGTGCGTGCATGAGAGCACTGCAAGGGAGTCCAAAGGTTTTTGCGAGTGAGACTCAGGCCCCAGGGAAAGGCAGAACACGACTCCCCATGTGTTTGACCAAGCTAGCACGGCAGCCCCACATTTGCATGGAAGTCTAATAGCTAGCGTTCTAACTCGAAGAAACTACACAGTAGAGAAACTGTGCTTTAGCTACCGTCGACCTCTCTGTGGGCGAAGCAGTTTAGGGTGTAGTGTGCCTGAGAGCCTGGGGACGGTTTCAATATCGTAATATCGTGGGAGAGACAGGCCGGTACAGAAGGCAGCTCTCAACTCACATCATGGTTATGGGGCTAGTACCGTTGCCCAGGGTGTGTGTGGCAGCTGAAACACAGCCACCTACCTCGAAGGAGGAACTCGGTTGAGAGCCTGTGCTGCAGGTAAAAGAGCTGCCCCTGAGGGTGGCAGCATTTTGTTGTGTGCGTGCGTGAGAGCACTGCAAGGGAGTCCAAAGCTTTTTGCGAGTGAGACTCAGGCCCCAGCGAAAGGCAGAACACGACTCCCCATGTGTTTCATCACGCTAGCACGGCAGCCCCACTTTTGCATGGAAGTCTAATACCTAGCGTTCTAACTCGAAGAAACAACACTGTAGAGAAACCGTACTTTAGCTACCGTCGACCTCTCTGTGGGCGAAGCGGTTTAGGGTGTACTGTGGCTGAGAGCCTGGGGACGGTTTCAATATCGTAATATCGGGGGAGAGACAGGCCGGTACAGAGGGCAGCTCTCAACTCACATCATGGTTATGGGGCTAGTACCGTTGCCCAGGGTGTGTGTGGCAGCTGAAACACAGCCACCTACCTCGAAGGAGAAACTCGGTTGAGAGCCTGTGCTGCAGGTAAAACAGCTGCTCCTGAGAGTGGAAGCATTTTGTTGTGTGCGTGCGTGAGAGCACTGCAAGGGAGTCCAAAGCTTTTTGCGAGTGAGACTCAGGCCCCAGCGAAAGGCAGAACACGACTCCCCATGTGTTTCATCACGCTAACACGGCAGCCCCTCTTTTGCATGGAAGTCTAACAGCTAGTGTTCTAACTCGAAGAAACATCACTGTAGAGAAACCGTGCTTTAGCTACCGTCGACCTCTAGACGGAGGAAGCATTACACGGAGTACCGTGGCTGAGAGCCTGGGGAACGGGTTCCATACGTGAAACCAAGGGAGAAATAGGTCTGGGCAGAAGGCACCTGTGGACTCAGCTCTTGCTACCTGAAGCTAACACTACTGCTCCATGTGTGCTTGGAATGCTATGTGCTCGACACTGACTGGGAAGAAACAAGCCTGTAAAGAATCCCAGCTGCAGCTCATTCGCCTACCAGGCTACTAACACCAAGAATCAATGCTGTAGCGTTACTTCGCTTTAGCTAACATTGCCGATCCTGACGCCGCAGGAGTTGTATAGTGCTCGTGTATGAGAGACCGGGGAAAGGGTCCCATACGTGAAATGGACTGAGAAACAGGCCGGTGTGGAAGGCAGCTCTCAACTCACCTCTTGTTTATGAGGCTAGTACCGCTGCCCCGGGTGTACCTGCAGGCCATAAGCCAACCACCTAAGTCAAAGGAACAACTCTGTAGGGAATTCCTGCTTTGGCTAAAATAGCCATGCCTCAGGGTGGACACATTGTGTGGTGTGCATGCGTGAGTGCACAGCAAGTGAGTCCAAAACCATTTTCCTTGTGAGACCCAGGCCCCGGAAGAAGCCAGAACACGACTCCCCACTTGCTCCATGAAGCTAGTACTGCGGCCCCACTTTTGAATGGAAGTCTAATAGCTAGCGTTCTAACTCGAAGAAATAACACTGTAGAGAAACCGTGCTTTAGCTACCGTCGACCTCTCTGTGGGCGAAGCAGTTTAGGGTGTACTGTGGCTGAGAGCCTGGGGACGGTTTCAATATCGTAATATCGGGGGAGAGACAGGCCGGTACACAAGGCAGCTCTCAACTCACATCATGGTTATGGGGCTAGTACCGTTGCCCAGGGTGTGTGTGCAGGCTTAAACACAGCCACCTAACTCGAAGGAAAAACTCGGTTGAGAGCCTGTGCTTCAGGTAAAACAGTTGCTCCTGAGGGTGGCAGCATTTTGTTGTGTGCGTGCGTGAGAGCACTGCAAGGGAGTCCAAAGGTTTTTGCGAGTGAGACTCAGGCCCCAGCGAAAGGCAGAACACGACTCCCCATGTGTTTGACCAAGCTAGCACGGCAGCCCCACATTTGCATGGAAGTCTAATCGCTCGCGTTCTCCCTGGAAGAAACAACACGGTAGAGAAACCGTGCTTTAGCTACCGTCCACCTCTCTGAGGGAGGAAGCCCTTTCCAGGCTACCGTGGGTGAGAGCCTGAGGAACGGGTTCCTTACGTGAAACCGAGGGAGAAGGAGTCCGGCCCAGAAGGCTCCTCTCGACTCAGCTCTTGTTACCTGAAGCTAACACTTTGGCTCCATGTGTGCATAGGAATGCTAAGGGCTCCACACTGATTTGGCAGAAAGAAGCCGGTCAAGAACCCCAGCTTCAGCACATTCGCCTCTCCACAGGGTGGCAGCATTTTCAAGTCGGCTTGAGTGCAAACCTGGGGAAGGAGTCCCAGCAGATTTCGGAGGGAGAAATAAGCATGGGCAGAAGGCACCTATCGACTCAACTCTTGTTCGGGAAACTAGATCGGCTCTCCCGTGTGTGCGTGGAGTGCTCAGTGCCATCCACGCAACGCAAAGGAACAAAACTGTAGAGAACCCGTGCCTCAGCAAAGATCGCCCTTCCTGAGCGTGAACTTCATCTATTGTGTGTTTTTGTGAAAGCATGAGAAATGGAACCTAAACGTAACTCGGAGTGAGAAGCAGGCTTGGAAGGAAGGCTGCTGTCGACTCACCTCTTGTTTGAGGAGATTAGCACTGCTGTACCCTGTGTGCCTGGATGCCTAGTAACCAGGCTACTAACACCAAGAATCAATCCTATAGAGTGACTGCGCTTGAGTTAACATTGCCGTTCCTGAAGCAGGAGGAATTTGACACTGCTCGTGTAGGAGAGACCGGGCAAAGGGTCCCACACGTGAAATGGAGTGAGAAACAGGGGGGTGCAGAAGGCAGCTCTCAACTCACCTCTGGTTTATGAGGCTAGTACCCTTGCCGCGGGGGTGCCTGCAGGCCTAAAGCCAACCACCTAACTCAAAGGAACAACTCTGTAGGGAATTCCTGCTTCGGCTAAAAGAGCCATGCCTCAGGGTGGACGCATTTTGCTGTGTACATGCATGAGCGCACTGCAAGTGAGTCCAAAACCATTTTCCTTGTGAGACCCAGGCCCCGGAAGAAGCCAGAACACGACTCCCCACTTGCTCCATGAAGCTAGTACTACGGCCCCACTTTTGCATGGAAGTCTAATAGCTAGCTTTCTAACTCGGAGAAAAAACACTGTAGAGAAACCGAGCGTTAGCTACCGTCGACCTCTCTGTGGGCGAAGCAGTTTAGGGTGTACTGTGGCTGAGAGCCTGGGGACGGTTTCAATATCGTAAAATCGGGGGAGAGACAGGCCGGTACAGAAGCCAGCTCTCAACTCACATCATGGTTATGGGGCTAGTACCGTTGCCCAGGGTGTGTGTGCAGGCTTAAACACAGCCACCTAACTCGAAGGAAAAACTCGGTTGAGAGCCTGTGCTTCAGGTAAAACAGTTGCTCCTGAGGGTGGCAGCATTTTGTTGTGTGCGTGCGTGAGAGCACTGCAAGGGAGTCCAAACGTTTTTGCGAGTGAGACTCAGGCCCCAGGGAAAGGCAGAACACGACTCCCCATGTGTTTGACCAAGCTAGCACGGCAGCCCCACATTTGCATGGAAGTCTAATAGCTAGCGTTCTAACTCGAAGAAACTACACAGTAGAGAAGCTGTGCTTTAGCTACCGTCGACCTCTCTGTGGGCGAAGCAGTTTAGGGTGTACTGTGGCTGAGAGCCTGGGGACGGTTTCAATATCGTAATATCGTGGGAGAGACAGGCCGGTACAGAAGGCAGCTCTCAACTCACATCATGGTTATGGGGCTAGTACCGTTGCCCAGGGTGTGTGTGGCAGCTGAAACACAGCCACCTACCTCGAAGGAGGAACTCGGTTGAGAGCCTGTGCTGCAGGTAAAAGAGCTGCCCCTGAGGGTGGCAGCATTTTGTTGTGTGCGTGCGTGAGAGCACTGCAAGGGAGTCCAAAGCTTTTTGCGAGTGAGACTCAGGCCCCAGCGAAAGGCAGAACACGACTCCCCATGTGTTTCATCACGCTAGCACGGCAGCCCCACTTTTGCATGGAAGTCTAATACCTAGCGTTCTAACTCGAAGAAACAACACTGTAGAGAAACCGTACTTTAGCTACCGTCGACCTCTCTGTGGGCGAAGCGGTTTAGGGTGTACTGTGGCTGAGAGCCTGGGGACGGTTTCAATATCGTAATATCGGGGGAGAGACAGGCCGGTACAGAGGGCAGCTCTCAACTCACATCATGGTTATGGGGCTAGTACCGTTGCCCAGGGTGTGTGTGGCAGCTGAAACACAGCCACCTACCTCGAAGGAGAAACTCGGTTGAGAGCCTGTGCTGCAGGTAAAACAGCTGCTCCTGAGAGTGGAAGCATTTTGTTGTGTGCGTGCGTGAGAGCACTGCAAGGGAGTCCAAAGCTTTTTGCGAGTGAGACTCAGGCCCCAGCGAAAGGCAGAACACGACTCCCCATGTGTTTCATCACGCTAACACGGCAGCCCCTCTTTTGCATGGAAGTCTAACAGCTAGTGTTCTAACTCGAAGAAACATCACTGTAGAGAAACCGTGCTTTAGCTACCGTCGACCTCTAGACGGAGGAAGCATTACACGGAGTACCGTGGCTGAGAGCCTGGGGAACGGGTTCCATACGTGAAACCAAGGGAGAAATAGGTCTGGGCAGAAGGCACCTGTGGACTCAGCTCTTGCTACCTGAAGCTAACACTACTGCTCCATGTGTGCTTGGAATGCTATGTGCTCGACACTGACTGGGAAGAAACAAGCCTGTAAAGAATCCCAGCTGCAGCTCATTCGCCTACCAGGCTACTAACACCAAGAATCAATGCTGTAGCGTTACTTCGCTTTAGCTAACATTGCCGATCCTGACGCCGCAGGAGTTGTATAGTGCTCGTGTATGAGAGACCGGGGAAAGGGTCCCATACGTGAAATGGACTGAGAAACAGGCCGGTGTGGAAGGCAGCTCTCAACTCACCTCTTGTTTATGAGGCTAGTACCGCTGCCCCGGGTGTACCTGCAGGCCATAAGCCAACCACCTAAGTCAAAGGAACAACTCTGTAGGGAATTCCTGCTTTGGCTAAAATAGCCATGCCTCAGGGTGGACACATTGTGTGGTGTGCATGCGTGAGTGCACAGCAAGTGAGTCCAAAACCATTTTCCTTGTGAGACCCAGGCCCCGGAAGAAGCCAGAACACGACTCCCCACTTGCTCCATGAAGCTAGTACTGCGGCCCCACTTTTGAATGGAAGTCTAATAGCTAGCGTTCTAACTCGAAGAAATAACACTGTAGAGAAACCGTGCTTTAGCTACCGTCGACCTCTCTGTGGGCGAAGCAGTTTAGGGTGTACTGTGGCTGAGAGCCTGGGGACGGTTTCAATATCGTAATATCGGGGGAGAGACAGGCCGGTACACAAGGCAGCTCTCAACTCACATCATGGTTATGGGGCTAGTACCGTTGCCCAGGGTGTGTGTGCAGGCTTAAACACAGCCACCTAACTCGAAGGAAAAACTCGGTTGAGAGCCTGTGCTTCAGGTAAAACAGTTGCTCCTGAGGGTGGCAGCATTTTGTTGTGTGCGTGCGTGAGAGCACTGCAAGGGAGTCCAAAGGTTTTTGCGAGTGAGACTCAGGCCCCAGCGAAAGGCAGAACACGACTCCCCATGTGTTTGACCAAGCTAGCACGGCAGCCCCACATTTGCATGGAAGTCTAATCGCTCGCGTTCTCCCTGGAAGAAACAACACGGTAGAGAAACCGTGCTTTAGCTACCGTCCACCTCTCTGAGGGAGGAAGCCCTTTCCAGGCTACCGTGGGTGAGAGCCTGAGGAACGGGTTCCTTACGTGAAACCGAGGGAGAAGGAGTCCGGCCCAGAAGGCTCCTCTCGACTCAGCTCTTGTTACCTGAAGCTAACACTTTGGCTCCATGTGTGCATAGGAATGCTAAGGGCTCCACACTGATTTGGCAGAAAGAAGCCGGTCAAGAACCCCAGCTTCAGCACATTCGCCTCTCCACAGGGTGGCAGCATTTTCAAGTCGGCTTGAGTGCAAACCTGGGGAAGGAGTCCCAGCCGATTTCGGAGGGAGAAATAAGCATGGGCAGAAGGCACCTATCGACTCAACTCTTGTTCGGGAAACTAGATCGGCTCTCCCGTGTGTGCGTGGAGTGCTCAGTGCCATCCACGCAACGCAAAGGAACAAAACTGTAGAGAACCCGTGCCTCAGCAAAGATCGCCCTTCCTGAGCGTGAACTTCATCTATTGTGTGTTTTTGTGAAAGCATGAGAAATGGAACCTAAACGTAACTCGGAGTGAGAAGCAGGCTTGGAAGGAAGGCTGCTGTCGACTCACCTCTTGTTTGAGGAGATTAGCACTGCTGTACCCTGTGTGCCTGGATGCCTAGTAACCACGCTACTAACACCAAGAATCAATCCTATAGAGTGACTGCGCTTGAGTTAACATTGCCGTTCCTGAAGCAGGAGGAATTTGACACTGCTCGTGTAGGAGAGACCGGGCAAAGGGTCCCACACGTGAAATGGAGTGAGAAACAGGGGGGTGCAGAAGGCAGCTCTCAACTCACCTCTGGTTTATGAGGCTAGTACCCTTGCCCCGGGGGTGCCTGCAGGCCTAAAGCCAACCACCTAACTCAAAGGAACAACTCTGTAGGGAATTCCTGCTTCGGCTAAAAGAGCCATGCCTCAGGGTGGACGCATTTTGCTGTGTGCATGCATGAGCGCACTGCAAGTGAGTCCAAAACCATTTTCCTTGTGAGACCCAGGCCCCGGAAGAAGCCAGAACACGACTCCCCACTTGCTCCATGAAGCTAGTACTACGGCCCCACTTTTGCATGGAAGTCTAATAGCTAGCTTTCTAACTCGGAGAAAAAACACTGTAGAGAAACCGAGCGTTAGCTACCGTCGACCTCTCTGTGGGCGAAGCAGTTTAGGGTGTACTGTGGCTGAGAGCCTGGGGACGGTTTCAATATCGTAAAATCGGGGGAGAGACAGGCCGGTACAGAAGCCAGCTCTCAACTCACATCATGGTTATGGGGCTAGTACCGTTGCCCAGGGTGTGTGTGCAGGCTTAAACACAGCCACCTAACTCGAAGGAAAAACTCGGTTGAGAGCCTGTGCTTCAGGTAAAACAGTTGCTCCTGAGGGTGGCAGCATTTTGTTGTGTGCGTGCGTGAGAGCACTGCAAGGGAGTCCAAAGGTTTTTGCGAGTGAGACTCAGGCCCCAGGGAAAGGCAGAACACGACTCCCCATGTGTTTGACCAAGCTAGCACGGCAGCCCCACATTTGCATGGAAGTCTAATAGCTAGCGTTCTAACTCGAAGAAACTACACAGTAGAGAAACTGTGCTTTAGCTACCGTCGACCTCTCTGTGGGCGAAGCGGTTTAGGGTGTACTGTGGCTGAGAGCCTGGGGACGGTTTCAATATCGTAATATCGTGGGAGAGACAGGCCGGTACAGAAGGCAGCTCTCAACTCACATCATGGTTATGGGGCTAGTACCGTTGCCCAGGGTGTGTGTGGCAGCTGAAACACAGCCACCTACCTCGAAGGAGGAACTCGGTTGAGAGCCTGTGCTGCAGGTAAAAGTGCTGCCCCTGAGGGTGGCAGCATTTTGTTGTGTGCGTGCGTGAGAGCACTGCAAGGGAGTCCAAAGCTTTTTGCGAGTGAGACTCAGGCCCCAGCGAAAGGCAGAACACGACTCCCCATGTGTTTCATCACGCTAGCACGGCAGCCCCACTTTTGCATGGAAGTCTAATACCTAGCGTTCTAACTCGAAGAAACAACACTGTAGAGAAACCGTACTTTAGCTACCGTCGACCTCTCTGTGGGCGAAGCGGTTTAGGGTGTACTGTGGCTGAGAGCCTGGGGACGGTTTCAATATCGTAATATCGGGGGAGAGACAGGCCGGTACAGAGGGCAGCTCTCAACTCACATCATGGTTATGGGGCTAGTACCGTTGCCCAGGGTGTGTGTGGCAGCTGAAACACAGCCACCTACCTCGAAGGAGAAACTCGGTTGAGAGCCTGTGCTGCAGGTAAAACAGCTGCTCCTGAGAGTGGAAGCATTTTGTTGTGTGCGTGCGTGAGAGCACTGCAAGGGAGTCCAAAGCTTTTTGCGAGTGAGACTCAGGCCCCAGCGAAAGGCAGAACACGACTCCCCATGTGTTTCATCACGCTAACACGGCAGCCCCTCTTTTGCATGGAAGTCTAACAGCTAGTGTTCTAACTCGAAGAAACATCACTGTAGAGAAACCGTGCTTTAGCTACCGTCGACCTCTAGACGGAGGAAGCATTACACGGAGTACCGTGGCTGAGAGCCTGGGGAACGGGTTCCATACGTGAAACCAAGGGAGAAATAGGTCTGGGCAGAAGGCACCTGTGGACTCAGCTCTTGCTACCTGAAGCTAACACTACTGCTCCATGTGTGCTTGGAATGCTATGTGCTCGACACTGACTGGGAAGAAACAAGCCTGTAAAGAATCCCAGCTGCAGCTCATTCGCCTACCAGGCTACTAACACCAAGAATCAATGCTGTAGCGTTACTTCGCTTTAGCTAACATTGCCGATCCTGACGCCGCAGGAGTTGTATAGTGCTCGTGTATGAGAGACCGGGGAAAGGGTCCCATACGTGAAATGGACTGAGAAACAGGCCGGTGTGGAAGGCAGCTCTCAACTCACCTCTTGTTTATGAGGCTAGTACCGCTGCCCCGGGTGTACCTGCAGGCCATAAGCCAACCACCTAAGTCAAAGGAACAACTCTGTAGGGAATTCCTGCTTTGGCTAAAATAGCCATGCCTCAGGGTGGACACATTGTGTGGTGTGCATGCGTGAGTGCACAGCAAGTGAGTCCAAAACCATTTTCCTTGTGAGACCCAGGCCCCGGAAGAAGCCAGAACACGACTCCCCACTTGCTCCATGAAGCTAGTACTGCGGCCCCACTTTTGAATGGAAGTCTAATAGCTAGCGTTCTAACTCGAAGAAATAACACTGTAGAGAAACCGTGCTTTAGCTACCGTCGACCTCTCTGTGGGCGAAGCAGTTTAGGGTGTACTGTGGCTCAGAGCCTGGGGACGGTTTCAATATCGTAATATCGGGGGAGAGACAGGCCGGTACACAAGGCAGCTCTCAACTCACATCATGGTTATGGGGCTAGTACCGTTGCCCAGGGTGTGTGTGCAGGCTTAAACACAGCCACCTAACTCGAAGGAAAAACTCGGTTGAGAGCCTGTGCTTCAGGTAAAACAGTTGCTCCTGAGGGTGGCAGCATTTTGTTGTGTGCGTGCGTGAGAGCACTGCAAGGGAGTCCAAAGGTTTTTGCGAGTGAGACTCAGGCCCCAGCGAAAGGCAGAACACGACTCCCCATGTGTTTGACCAAGCTAGCACGGCAGCCCCACATTTGCATGGAAGTCTAATCGCTCGCGTTCTCCCTGGAAGAAACAACACGGTAGAGAAACCGTGCTTTAGCTACCGTCCACCTCTCTGAGGGAGGAAGCCCTTTCCAGGCTACCGTGGGTGAGAGCCTGAGGAACGGGTTCCTTACGTGAAACCGAGGGAGAAGGAGTCCGGCCCAGAAGGCTCCTCTCGACTCAGCTCTTGTTACCTGAAGCTAACACTTTGGCTCCATGTGTGCATAGGAATGCTAAGGGCTCCACACTGATTTGGCAGAAAGAAGCCGGTCAAGAACCCCAGCTTCAGCACATTCGCCTCTCCACAGGGTGGCAGCATTTTCAAGTCGGCTTGAGTGCAAACCTGGGGAAGGAGTCCCAGCAGATTTCGGAGGGAGAAATAAGCATGGGCAGAAGGCACCTATCGACTCAACTCTTGTTCGGGAAACTAGATCGGCTCTCCCGTGTGTGCGTGGAGTGCTCAGTGCCATCCACGCAACGCAAAGGAACAAAACTGTAGAGAACCCGTGCCTCAGCAAAGATCGCCCTTCCTGAGCGTGAACTTCATCTATTGTGTGTTTTTGTGAAAGCATGAGAAATGGAACCTAAACGTAACTCGGAGTGAGAAGCAGGCTTGGAAGGAAGGCTGCTGTCGACTCACCTCTTGTTTGAGGAGATTAGCACTGCTGTACCCTGTGTGCCTGGATGCCTAGTAACCAGGCTACTAACACCAAGAATCAATCCTATAGAGTGACTGCGCTTGAGTTAACATTGCCGTTCCTGAAGCAGGAGGAATTTGACACTGCTCGTGTAGGAGAGACCGGGCAAAGGGTCCCACACGTGAAATGGAGTGAGAAACAGGGGGGTGCAGAAGGCAGCTCTCAACTCACCTCTGGTTTATGAGGCTAGTACCCTTGCCGCGGCGGTGCCTGCAGGCCTAAAGCCAACCACCTAACTCAAAGGAACAACTCTGTAGGGAATTCCTGCTTCGGCTAAAAGAGCCATGCCTCAGGGTGGACGCATTTTGCTGTGTGCATGCATGAGCGCACTGCAAGTGAGTCCAAAACCATTTTCCTTGTGAGACCCAGGCCCCGGAAGAAGCCAGAACACGACTCCCCACTTGCTCCATGAAGCTAGTACTACGGCCCCACTTTTGCATGGAAGTCTAATAGCTAGCTTTCTAACTCGGAGAAAAAACACTGTAGAGAAACCGAGCGTTAGCTACCGTCGACCTCTCTGTGGGCGAAGCAGTTTAGGGTGTACTGTGGCTGAGAGCCTGGGGACGGTTTCAATATCGTAAAATCGGGGGAGAGACAGGCCGGTACAGAAGCCAGCTCTCAACTCACATCATGGTTATGGGGCTAGTACCGTTGCCCAGGGTGTGTGTGCAGGCTTAAACACAGCCACCTAACTCGAAGGAAAAACTCGGTTGAGAGCCTGTGCTTCAGGTAAAACAGTTGCTCCTGAGGGTGGCAGCATTTTGTTGTGTGCGTGCGTGAGAGCACTGCAAGGGAGTCCAAAGGTTTTTGCGAGTGAGACTCAGGCCCCAGGGAAAGGCAGAACACGACTCCCCATGTGTTTGACCAAGCTAGCACGGCAGCCCCACATTTGCATGGAAGTCTAATAGCTAGCGTTCTAACTCGAAGAAACTACACAGTAGAGAAACTGTGCTTTAGCTACCGTCGACCTCTCTGTGGGCGAAGCAGTTTAGGGTGTACTGTGGCTGAGAGCCTGGGGACGGTTTCAATATCGTAATATCGTGGGAGAGACAGGCCGGTACAGAAGGCAGCTCTCAACTCACATCATGGTTATGGGGCTAGTACCGTTGCCCAGGGTGTGTGTGGCAGCTGAAACACAGCCACCTACCTCGAAGGAGGAACTCGGTTGAGAGCCTGTGCTGCAGGTAAAAGAGCTGCCCCTGAGGGTGGCAGCATTTTGTTGTGTGCGTGCGTGAGAGCACTGCAAGGGAGTCCAAAGCTTTTTGCGAGTGAGACTCAGGCCCCAGCGAAAGGCAGAACACGACTCCCCATGTGTTTCATCACGCTAGCACGGCAGCCCCACTTTTGCATGGAAGTCTAATACCTAGCGTTCTAACTCGAAGAAACAACACTGTAGAGAAACCGTACTTTAGCTACCGTCGACCTCTCTGTGGGCGAAGCGGTTTAGGGTGTACTGTGGCTGAGAGCCTGGGGACGGTTTCAATATCGTAATATCGGGGGAGAGACAGGCCGGTACAGAGGGCAGCTCTCAACTCACATCATGGTTATGGGGCTAGTACCGTTGCCCAGGGTGTGTGTGGCAGCTGAAACACAGCCACCTACCTCGAAGGAGAAACTCGGTTGAGAGCCTGTGCTGCAGGTAAAACAGCTGCTCCTGAGAGTGGCAGCATTTTGTTGTGTGCGTGCGTGAGAGCACTGCAAGGGAGTCCAAAGCTTTTTGCGAGTGAGACTCAGGCCCCAGCGAAAGGCAGAACACGACTCCCCATGTGTTTCATCACGCTAACACGGCAGCCCCTCTTTTGCATGGAAGTCTAACAGCTAGTGTTCTAACTCGAAGAAACATCACTGTAGAGAAACCGTGCTTTAGCTACCGTCGACCTCTAGACGGAGGAAGCATTACACGGAGTACCGTGGCTGAGAGCCTGGGGAACGGGTTCCATACGTGAAACCAAGGGAGAAATAGGTCTGGGCAGAAGGCACCTGTGGACTCAGCTCTTGCTACCTGAAGCTAACACTACTGCTCCATGTGTGCTTGGAATGCTATGTGCTCGACACTGACTGGGAAGAAACAAGCCTGTAAAGAATCCCAGCTGCAGCTCATTCGCCTACCAGGCTACTAACACCAAGAATCAATGCTGTAGCGTTACTTCGCTTTAGCTAACATTGCCGATCCTGACGCCGCAGGAGTTGTATAGTGCTCGTGTATGAGAGACCGGGGAAAGGGTCCCATACGTGAAATGGACTGAGAAACAGGCCGGTGTGGAAGGCAGCTCTCAACTCACCTCTTGTTTATGAGGCTAGTACCGCTGCCCCGGGTGTACCTGCAGGCCATAAGCCAACCACCTAAGTCAAAGGAACAACTCTGTAGGGAATTCCTGCTTTGGCTAAAATAGCCATGCCTCAGGGTGGACACATTGTGTGGTGTGCATGCGTGAGTGCACAGCAAGTGAGTCCAAAACCATTTTCCTTGTGAGACCCAGGCCCCGGAAGAAGCCAGAACACGACTCCCCACTTGCTCCATGAAGCTAGTACTGCGGCCCCACTTTTGAATGGAAGTCTAATAGCTAGCGTTCTAACTCGAAGAAATAACACTGTAGAGAAACCGTGCTTTAGCTACCGTCGACCTCTCTGTGGGCGAAGCAGTTTAGGGTGTACTGTGGCTCAGAGCCTGGGGACGGTTTCAATATCGTAATATCGGGGGAGAGACAGGCCGGTACACAAGGCAGCTCTCAACTCACATCATGGTTATGGGGCTAGTACCGTTGCCCAGGGTGTGTGTGCAGGCTTAAACACAGCCACCTAACTCGAAGGAAAAACTCGGTTGAGAGCCTGTGCTTCAGGTAAAACAGTTGCTCCTGAGGGTGGCAGCATTTTGTTGTGTGCGTGCGTGAGAGCACTGCAAGGGAGTCCAAAGGTTTTTGCGAGTGAGACTCAGGCCCCAGCGAAAGGCAGAACACGACTCCCCATGTGTTTGACCAAGCTAGCACGGCAGCCCCACATTTGCATGGAAGTCTAATCGCTCGCGTTCTCCCTGGAAGAAACAACACGGTAGAGAAACCGTGCTTTAGCTACCATCCACCTCTCTGAGGGAGGAAGCCCTTTCCAGGCTACCGTGGGTGAGAGCCTGAGGAACGGGTTCCTTACGTGAAACCGAGGGAGAAGGAGTCCGGCCCAGAAGGCTCCTCTCGACTCAGCTCTTGTTACCTGAAGCTAACACTTTGGCTCCATGTGTGCATAGGAATGCTAAGGGCTCCACACTGATTTGGCAGAAAGAAGCCGGTCAAGAACCCCAGCTTGAGCACATTCGCCTCTCCACAGGGTGGCAGCATTTTCAAGTCGGCTTGAGTGCAAACCTGGGGAAGGAGTCCCAGCAGATTTCGGAGGGAGAAATAAGCATGGGCAGAAGGCACCTATCGACTCAACTCTTGTTCGGGAAACTAGATCGGCTCTCCCGTGTGTGCGTGGAGTGCTCAGTGCCATCCACGCAACGCAAAGGAACAAAACTGTAGAGAACCCGTGCCTCAGCAAAGATCGCCCTTCCTGAGCGTGAACTTCATCTATTGTGTGTTTTTGTGAAAGCATGAGAAATGGAACCTAAACGTAACTCGGAGTGAGAAGCAGGCTTGGAAGGAAGGCTGCTGTCGACTCACCTCTTGTTTGAGGAGATTAGCACTGCTGTACCCTGTGTGCCTGGATGCCTAGTAACCAGGCTACTAACACCAAGAATCAATCCTATAGAGTGACTGCGCTTGAGTTAACATTGCCGTTCCTGAAGCAGGAGGAATTTGACACTGCTCGTGTAGGAGAGACCGGGCAAAGGGTCCCACACGTGAAATGGAGTGAGAAACAGGGGGGTGCAGAAGGCAGCTCTCAACTCACCTCTGGTTTATGAGGCTAGTACCCTTGCCCCGGGGGTGCCTGCAGGCCTAAAGCCAACCACCTAACTCAAAGGAACAACTCTGTAGGGAATTCCTGCTTCGGCTAAAAGAGCCATGCCTCAGGGTGGACGCATTTTGCTGTGTGCATGCATGAGCGCACTGCAAGTGAGTCCAAAACCATTTTCCTTGTGAGACCCAGGCCCCGGAAGAAGCCAGAACACGACTCCCCACTTGCTCCATGAAGCTAGTACTACGGCCCCACTTTTGCATGGAAGTCTAATAGCTAGCTTTCTAACTCGGAGAGAAAACACTGTAGAGAAACCGTGCGTTAGCTACCGTCGACCTCTCTGTGGGCGAAGCAGTTTAGGGTGTACTGTGGCTGAGAGCCTGGGGACGGTTTCAATATCGTAAAATCGGGGGAGAGACAGGCCGGTACAGAAGCCAGCTCTCAACTCACATCATGGTTATGGGGCTAGTACCGTTGCCCAGGGTGTGTGTGCAGGCTTAAACACAGCCACCTAACTCGAAGGAAAAACTCGGTTGAGAGCCTGTGCTTCAGGTAAAACAGTTGCTCCTGAGGGTGGCAGCATTTTGTTGTGTGCGTGCGTGAGAGCACTGCAAGGGAGTCCAAAGGTTTTTGCGAGTGAGACTCAGGCCCCAGGGAAAGGCAGAACACGACTCCCCATGTGTTTGACCAAGCTAGCACGGCAGCCCCACATTTGCATGGAAGTCTAATAGCTAGCGTTCTAACTCGAAGAAACTACACAGTAGAGAAACTGTGCTTTAGCTACCGTCGACCTCTCTGTGGGCGAAGCAGTTTAGGGTGTACTGTGGCTGAGAGCCTGGGGACGGTTTCAATATCGTAATATCGTGGGAGAGACAGGCCGGTACAGAAGGCAGCTCTCAACTCACATCATGGTTATGGGGCTAGTACCGTTGCCCAGGGTGTGTGTGGCAGCTGAAACACAGCCACCTACCTCGAAGGAGGAACTCGGTTGAGAGCCTGTGCTGCAGGTAAAAGAGCTGCCCCTGAGGGTGGCAGCATTTTGTTGTGTGCGTGCGTGAGAGCACTGCAAGGGAGTCCAAAGCTTTTTGCGAGTGAGACTCAGGCCCCAGCGAAAGGCAGAACACGACTCCCCATGTGTTTCATCACGCTAGCACGGCAGCCCCACTTTTGCATGGAAGTCTAATACCTAGCGTTCTAACTCGAAGAAACAACACTGTAGAGAAACCGTACTTTAGCTACCGTCGACCTCTCTGTGGGCGAAGCGGTTTAGGGTGTACTGTGGCTGAGAGCCTGGGGACGGTTTCAATATCGTAATATCGGGGGAGAGACAGGCCGGTACAGAGGGCAGCTCTCAACTCACATCATGGTTATGGGGCTAGTACCGTTGCCCAGGGTGTGTGTGGCAGCTGAAACACAGCCACCTACCTCGAAGGAGAAACTCGGTTGAGAGCCTGTGCTGCAGGTAAAACAGCTGCTCCTGAGAGTGGCAGCATTTTGTTGTGTGCGTGCGTGAGAGCACTGCAAGGGAGTCCAAAGCTTTTTGCGAGTGAGACTCAGGCCCCAGCGAAAGGCAGAACACGACTCCCCATGTGTTTCATCACGCTAACACGGCAGCCCCTCTTTTGCATGGAAGTCTAACAGCTAGTGTTCTAACTCGAAGAAACATCACTGTAGAGAAACCGTGCTTTAGCTACCGTCGACCTCTAGACGGAGGAAGCATTACACGGAGTACCGTGGCTGAGAGCCTGGGGAACGGGTTCCATACGTGAAACCAAGGGAGAAATAGGTCTGGGCAGAAGGCACCTGTGGACTCAGCTCTTGCTACCTGAAGCTAACACTACTGCTCCATGTGTGCTTGGAATGCTATGTGCTCGACACTGACTGGGAAGAAACAAGCCTGTAAAGAATCCCAGCTGCAGCTCATTCGCCTACCAGGCTACTAACACCAAGAATCAATGCTGTAGCGTTACTTCGCTTTAGCTAACATTGCCGATCCTGACGCCGCAGGAGTTGTATAGTGCTCGTGTATGAGAGACCGGGGAAAGGGTCCCATACGTGAAATGGACTGAGAAACAGGCCGGTGTGGAAGGCAGCTCTCAACTCACCTCTTGTTTATGAGGCTAGTACCGCTGCCCCGGGTGTACCTGCAGGCCATAAGCCAACCACCTAAGTCAAAGGAACAACTCTGTAGGGAATTCCTGCTTTGGCTAAAATAGCCATGCCTCAGGGTGGACACATTGTGTGGTGTGCATGCGTGAGTGCACAGCAAGTGAGTCCAAAACCATTTTCCTTGTGAGACCCAGGCCCCGGAAGAAGCCAGAACACGACTCCCCACTTGCTCCATGAAGCTAGTACTGCGGCCCCACTTTTGAATGGAAGTCTAATAGCTAGCGTTCTAACTCGAAGAAATAACACTGTAGAGAAACCGTGCTTTAGCTACCGTCGACCTCTCTGTGGGCGAAGCAGTTTAGGGTGTACTGTGGCTCAGAGCCTGGGGACGGTTTCAATATCGTAATATCGGGGGAGAGACAGGCCGGTACACAAGGCAGCTCTCAACTCACATCATGGTTATGGGGCTAGTATCGTTGCCCAGGGTGTGTGTGCAGGCTTAAACACAGCCACCTAACTCGAAGGAAAAACTCGGTTGAGAGCCTGTGCTTCAGGTAAAACAGTTGCTCCTGAGGGTGGCAGCATTTTGTTGTGTGCGTGCGTGAGAGCACTGCAAGGGAGTCCAAAGGTTTTTGCGAGTGAGACTCAGGCCCCAGCGAAAGGCAGAACACGACTCCCCATGTGTTTGACCAAGCTAGCACGGCAGCCCCACATTTGCATGGAAGTCTAATCGCTCGCGTTCTCCCTGGAAGAAACAACACGGTAGAGAAACCGTGCTTTAGCTACCATCCACCTCTCTGAGGGAGGAAGCCCTTTCCAGGCTACCGTGGGTGAGAGCCTGAGGAACGGGTTCCTTACGTGAAACCGAGGGAGAAGGAGTCCGGCCCAGAAGGCTCCTCTCGACTCAGCTCTTGTTACCTGAAGCTAACACTTTGGCTCCATGTGTGCATAGGAATGCTAAGGGCTCCACACTGATTTGGCAGAAAGAAGCCGGTCAAGAACCCCAGCTTCAGCACATTCGCCTCTCCACAGGGTGGCAGCATTTTCAAGTCGGCTTGAGTGCAAACCTGGGGAAGGAGTCCCAGCAGATTTCGGAGGGAGAAATAAGCATGGGCAGAAGGCACCTATCGACTCAACTCTTGTTCGGGAAACTAGATCGGCTCTCCCGTGTGTGCGTGGAGTGCTCAGTGCCATCCACGCAACGCAAAGGAACAAAACTGTAGAGAACCCGTGCCTCAGCAAAGATCGCCCTTCCTGAGCGTGAACTTCATCTATTGTGTGTTTTTGTGAAAGCATGAGAAATGGAACCTAAACGTAACTCGGAGTGAGAAGCAGGCTTGGAAGGAAGGCTGCTGTCGACTCACCTCTTGTTTGAGGAGATTAGCACTGCTGTACCCTGTGTGCCTGGATGCCTAGTAACCAGGCTACTAACACCAAGAATCAATCCTATAGAGTGACTGCGCTTGAGTTAACATTGCCGTTCCTGAAGCAGGAGGAATTTGACACTGCTCGTGTAGGAGAGACCGGGCAAAGGGTCCCACACGTGAAATGGAGTGAGAAACAGGGGGGTGCAGAAGGCAGCTCTCAACTCACCTCTGGTTTATGAGGCTAGTACCCTTGCCCCGGGGGTGCCTGCAGGCCTAAAGCCAACCACCTAACTCAAAGGAACAACTCTGTAGGGAATTCCTGCTTCGGCTAAAAGAGCCATGCCTCAGGGTGGACGCATTTTGCTGTGTGCATGCATGAGCGCACTGCAAGTGAGTCCAAAACCATTTTCCTTGTGAGACCCAGGCCCCGGAAGAAGCCAGAACACGACTCCCCACTTGCTCCATGAAGCTAGTACTACGGCCCCACTTTTGCATGGAAGTCTAATAGCTAGCTTTCTAACTCGGAGAGAAAACACTGTAGAGAAACCGTGCGTTAGCTACCGTCGACCTCTCTGTGGGCGAAGCAGTTTAGGGTGTACTGTGGCTGAGAGCCTGGGGACGGTTTCAATATCGTAAAATCGGGGGAGAGACAGGCCGGTACAGAAGCCAGCTCTCAACTCACATCATGGTTATGGGGCTAGTACCGTTGCCCAGGGTGTGTGTGCAGGCTTAAACACAGCCACCTAACTCGAAGGAAAAACTCGGTTGAGAGCCTGTGCTTCAGGTAAAACAGTTGCTCCTGAGGGTGGCAGCATTTTGTTGTGTGCGTGCGTGAGAGCACTGCAAGGGAGTCCAAAGGTTTTTGCGAGTGAGACTCAGGCCCCAGGGAAAGGCAGAACACGACTCCCCATGTGTTTGACCAAGCTAGCACGGCAGCCCCACATTTGCATGGAAGTCTAATAGCTAGCGTTCTAACTCGAAGAAACTACACAGTAGAGAAACTGTGCTTTAGCTACCGTCGACCTCTCTGTGGGCGAAGCAGTTTAGGGTGTACTGTGGCTGAGAGCCTGGGGACGGTTTCAATATCGTAATATCGTGGGAGAGACAGGCCGGTACAGAAGGCAGCTCTCAACTCACATCATGGTTATGGGGCTAGTACCGTTGCCCAGGGTGTGTGTGGCAGCTGAAACACAGCCACCTACCTCGAAGGAGGAACTCGGTTGAGAGCCTGTGCTGCAGGTAAAAGAGCTGCCCCTGAGGGTGGCAGCATTTTGTTGTGTGCGTGCGTGAGAGCACTGCAAGGGAGTCCAAAGCTTTTTGCGAGTGAGACTCAGGCCCCAGCGAAAGGCAGAACACGACTCCCCATGTGTTTCATCACGCTAGCACGGCAGCCCCACTTTTGCATGGAAGTCTAATACCTAGCGTTCTAACTCGAAGAAACAACACTGTAGAGAAACCGTACTTTAGCTACCGTCGACCTCTCTGTGGGCGAAGCGGTTTAGGGTGTACTGTGGCTGAGAGCCTGGGGACGGTTTCAATATCGTAATATCGGGGGAGAGACAGGCCGGTACAGAGGGCAGCTCTCAACTCACATCATGGTTATGGGGCTAGTACCGTTGCCCAGGGTGTGTGTGGCAGCTGAAACACAGCCACCTACCTCGAAGGAGAAACTCGGTTGAGAGCCTGTGCTGCAGGTAAAACAGCTGCTCCTGAGAGTGGCAGCATTTTGTTGTGTGCGTGCGTGAGAGCACTGCAAGGGAGTCCAAAGCTTTTTGCGAGTGAGACTCAGGCCCCAGCGAAAGGCAGAACACGACTCCCCATGTGTTTCATCACGCTAACACGGCAGCCCCTCTTTTGCATGGAAGTCTAACAGCTAGTGTTCTAACTCGAAGAAACATCACTGTAGAGAAACCGTGCTTTAGCTACCGTCGACCTCTAGACGGAGGAAGCATTACACGGAGTACCGTGGCTGAGAGCCTGGGGAACGGGTTCCATACGTGAAACCAAGGGAGAAATAGGTCTGGGCAGAAGGCACCTGTGGACTCAGCTCTTGCTACCTGAAGCTAACACTACTGCTCCATGTGTGCTTGGAATGCTATGTGCTCGACACTGACTGGGAAGAAACAAGCCTGTAAAGAATCCCAGCTGCAGCTCATTCGCCTACCAGGCTACTAACACCAAGAATCAATGCTGTAGCGTTACTTCGCTTTAGCTAACATTGCCGATCCTGACGCCGCAGGAGTTGTATAGTGCTCGTGTATGAGAGACCGGGGAAAGGGTCCCATACGTGAAATGGACTGAGAAACAGGCCGGTGTGGAAGGCAGCTCTCAACTCACCTCTTGTTTATGAGGCTAGTACCGCTGCCCCGGGTGTACCTGCAGGCCATAAGCCAACCACCTAAGTCAAAGGAACAACTCTGTAGGGAATTCCTGCTTTGGCTAAAATAGCCATGCCTCAGGGTGGACACATTGTGTGGTGTGCATGCGTGAGTGCACAGCAAGTGAGTCCAAAACCATTTTCCTTGTGAGACCCAGGCCCCGGAAGAAGCCAGAACACGACTCCCCACTTGCTCCATGAAGCTAGTACTGCGGCCCCACTTTTGAATGGAAGTCTAATAGCTAGCGTTCTAACTCGAAGAAATAACACTGTAGAGAAACCGTGCTTTAGCTACCGTCGACCTCTCTGTGGGCGAAGCAGTTTAGGGTGTACTGTGGCTCAGAGCCTGGGGACGGTTTCAATATCGTAATATCGGGGGAGAGACAGGCCGGTACACAAGGCAGCTCTCAACTCACATCATGGTTATGGGGCTAGTACCGTTGCCCAGGGTGTGTGTGCAGGCTTAAACACAGCCACCTAACTCGAAGGAAAAACTCGGTTGAGAGCCTGTGCTTCAGGTAAAACAGTTGCTCCTGAGGGTGGCAGCATTTTGTTGTGTGCGTGCGTGAGAGCACTGCAAGGGAGTCCAAAGGTTTTTGGGAGTGAGACTCAGGCCCCAGCGAAAGGCAGAACACGACTCCCCATGTGTTTGACCAAGCTAGCACGGCAGCCCCACATTTGCATGGAAGTCTAATCGCTCGCGTTCTCCCTGGAAGAAACAACACGGTAGAGAAACCGTGCTTTAGCTACCATCCACCTCTCTGAGGGAGGAAGCCCTTTCCAGGCTACCGTGGGTGAGAGCCTGAGGAACGGGTTCCTTACGTGAAACCGAGGGAGAAGGAGTCCGGCCCAGAAGGCTCCTCTCGACTCAGCTCTTGTTACCTGAAGCTAACACTTTGGCTCCATGTGTGCATAGGAATGCTAAGGGCTCCACACTGATTTGGCAGAAAGAAGCCGGTCAAGAACCCCAGCTTGAGCACATTCGCCTCTCCACAGGGTGGCAGCATTTTCAAGTCGGCTTGAGTGCAAACCTGGGGAAGGAGTCCCAGCAGATTTCGGAGGGAGAAATAAGCATGGGCAGAAGGCACCTATCGACTCAACTCTTGTTCGGGAAACTAGATCGGCTCTCCCGTGTGTGCGTGGAGTGCTCAGTGCCATCCACGCAACGCAAAGGAACAAAACTGTAGAGAACCCGTGCCTCAGCAAAGATCGCCCTTCCTGAGCGTGAACTTCATCTATTGTGTGTTTTTGTGAAAGCATGAGAAATGGAACCTAAACGTAACTCGGAGTGAGAAGCAGGCTTGGAAGGAAGGCTGCTGTCGACTCACCTCTTGTTTGAGGAGATTAGCACTGCTGTACCCTGTGTGCCTGGATGCCTAGTAACCAGGCTACTAACACCAAGAATCAATCCTATAGAGTGACTGCGCTTGAGTTAACATTGCCGTTCCTGAAGCAGGAGGAATTTGACACTGCTCGTGTAGGAGAGACCGGGCAAAGGGTCCCACACGTGAAATGGAGTGAGAAACAGGGGGGTGCAGAAGGCAGCTCTCAACTCACCTCTGGTTTATGAGGCTAGTACCCTTGCCCCGGGGGTGCCTGCAGGCCTAAAGCCAACCACCTAACTCAAAGGAACAACTCTGTAGGGAATTCCTGCTTCGGCTAAAAGAGCCATGCCTCAGGGTGGACGCATTTTGCTGTGTGCATGCATGAGCGCACTGCAAGTGAGTCCAAAACCATTTTCCTTGTGAGACCCAGGCCCCGGAAGAAGCCAGAACACGACTCCCCACTTGCTCCATGAAGCTAGTACTACGGCCCCACTTTTGCATGGAAGTCTAATAGCTAGCTTTCTAACTCGGAGAGAAAACACTGTAGAGAAACCGTGCGTTAGCTACCGTCGACCTCTCTGTGGGCGAAGCAGTTTAGGGTGTACTGTGGCTGAGAGCCTGGGGACGGTTTCAATATCGTAATATCGGGGGAGAGACAGGCCGGTACACAAGGCAGCTCTCAACTCACATCATGGTTATGGGGCTAGTACCGTTGCCCAGGGTGTGTGTGCAGGCTTAAACACAGCCACCTAACTCGAAGGAAAAACTCGGTTGAGAGCCTGTGCTTCAGGTAAAACAGTTGCTCCTGAGGGTGGCAGCATTTTGTTGTGTGCGTGCGTGAGAGCACTGCAAGGGAGTCCAAAGGTTTTTGCGAGTGAGACTCAGGCCCCAGCGAAAGGCAGAACACGACTCCCCATGTGTTTGACCAAGCTAGCACGGCAGCCCCACATTTGCATGGAAGTCTAATAGCTAGCGTTCTAACTCGAAGAAACTACACAGTAGAGAAACTGTGCTTTAGCTACCGTCGACCTCTCTGTGGGCGAAGCAGTTTAGGGTGTACTGTGGCTGAGAGCCTGGGGACGGTTTCAATATCGTAATATCGTGGGAGAGACAGGCCGGTACAGAAGGCAGCTCTCAACTCACATCATGGTTATGGGGCTAGTACCGTTGCCCAGGGTGTGTGTGGCAGCTGAAACACAGCCACCTACCTCGAAGGAGGAACTCGGTTGAGAGCCTGTGCTGCAGGTAAAAGAGCTGCCCCTGAGGGTGGCAGCATTTTGTTGTGTGCGTGCGTGAGAGCACTGCAAGGGAGTCCAAAGCTTTTTGCGAGTGAGACTCAGGCCCCAGCGAAAGGCAGAACACGACTCCCCATGTGTTTCATCACGCTAGCACGGCAGCCCCACTTTTGCATGGAAGTCTAATACCTAGCGTTCTAACTCGAAGAAACAACACTGTAGAGAAACCGTACTTTAGCTACCGTCGACCTCTCTGTGGGCGAAGCGGTTTAGGGTGTACTGTGGCTGAGAGCCTGGGGACGGTTTCAATATCGTAATATCGGGGGAGAGACAGGCCGGTACAGAGGGCAGCTCTCAACTCACATCATGGTTATGGGGCTAGTACCGTTGCCCAGGGTGTGTGTGGCAGCTGAAACACAGCCACCTACCTCGAAGGAGAAACTCGGTTGAGAGCCTGTGCTGCAGGTAAAACAGCTGCTCCTGAGAGTGGCAGCATTTTGTTGTGTGCGTGCGTGAGAGCACTGCAAGGGAGTCCAAAGCTTTTTGCGAGTGAGACTCAGGCCCCAGCGAAAGGCAGAACACGACTCCCCATGTGTTTCATCACGCTAACACGGCAGCCCCTCTTTTGCATGGAAGTCTAACAGCTAGTGTTCTAACTCGAAGAAACATCACTGTAGAGAAACCGTGCTTTAGCTACCGTCGACCTCTAGACGGAGGAAGCATTACACGGAGTACCGTGGCTGAGAGCCTGGGGAACGGGTTCCATACGTGAAACCAAGGGAGAAATAGGTCTGGGCAGAAGGCACCTGTGGACTCAGCTCTTGCTACCTGAAGCTAACACTACTGCTCCATGTGTGCTTGGAATGCTATGTGCTCGACACTGACTGGGAAGAAACAAGCCTGTAAAGAATCCCAGCTGCAGCTCATTCGCCTACCAGGCTACTAACACCAAGAATCAATGCTGTAGCGTTACTTCGCTTTAGCTAACATTGCCGATCCTGACGCCGCAGGAGTTGTATAGTGCTCGTGTATGAGAGACCGGGGAAAGGGTCCCATACGTGAAATGGACTGAGAAACAGGCCGGTGTGGAAGGCAGCTCTCAACTCACCTCTTGTTTATGAGGCTAGTACCGCTGCCCCGGGTGTACCTGCAGGCCATAAGCCAACCACCTAAGTCAAAGGAACAACTCTGTAGGGAATTCCTGCTTTGGCTAAAATAGCCATGCCTCAGGGTGGACACATTGTGTGGTGTGCATGCGTGAGTGCACAGCAAGTGAGTCCAAAACCATTTTCCTTGTGAGACCCAGGCCCCGGAAGAAGCCAGAACACGACTCCCCACTTGCTCCATGAAGCTAGTACTGCGGCCCCACTTTTGAATGGAAGTCTAATAGCTAGCGTTCTAACTCGAAGAAATAACACTGTAGAGAAACCGTGCTTTAGCTACCGTCGACCTCTCTGTGGGCGAAGCAGTTTAGGGTGTACTGTGGCTCAGAGCCTGGGGACGGTTTCAATATCGTAATATCGGGGGAGAGACAGGCCGGTACACAAGGCAGCTCTCAACTCACATCATGGTTATGGGGCTAGTACCGTTGCCCAGGGTGTGTGTGCAGGCTTAAACACAGCCACCTAACTCGAAGGAAAAACTCGGTTGAGAGCCTGTGCTTCAGGTAAAACAGTTGCTCCTGAGGGTGGCAGCATTTTGTTGTGTGCGTGCGTGAGAGCACTGCAAGGGAGTCCAAAGGTTTTTGCGAGTGAGACTCAGGCCCCAGCGAAAGGCAGAACACGACTCCCCATGTGTTTGACCAAGCTAGCACGGCAGCCCCACATTTGCATGGAAGTCTAATCGCTCGCGTTCTCCCTGGAAGAAACAACACGGTAGAGAAACCGTGCTTTAGCTACCATCCACCTCTCTGAGGGAGGAAGCCCTTTCCAGGCTACCGTGGGTGAGAGCCTGAGGAACGGGTTCCTTACGTGAAACCGAGGGAGAAGGAGTCCGGCCCAGAAGGCTCCTCTCGACTCAGCTCTTGTTACCTGAAGCTAACACTTTGGCTCCATGTGTGCATAGGAATGCTAAGGGCTCCACACTGATTTGGCAGAAAGAAGCCGGTCAAGAACCCCAGCTTGAGCACATTCGCCTCTCCACAGGGTGGCAGCATTTTCAAGTCGGCTTGAGTGCAAACCTGGGGAAGGAGTCCCAGCAGATTTCGGAGGGAGAAATAAGCATGGGCAGAAGGCACCTATCGACTCAACTCTTGTTCGGGAAACTAGATCGGCTCTCCCGTGTGTGCGTGGAGTGCTCAGTGCCATCCACGCAACGCAAAGGAACAAAACTGTAGAGAACCCGTGCCTCAGCAAAGATCGCCCTTCCTGAGCGTGAACTTCATCTATTGTGTGTTTTTGTGAAAGCATGAGAAATGGAACCTAAACGTAACTCGGAGTGAGAAGCAGGCTTGGAAGGAAGGCTGCTGTCGACTCACCTCTTGTTTGAGGAGATTAGCACTGCTGTACCCTGTGTGCCTGGATGCCTAGTAACCAGGCTACTAACACCAAGAATCAATCCTATAGAGTGACTGCGCTTGAGTTAACATTGCCGTTCCTGAAGCAGGAGGAATTTGACACTGCTCGTGTAGGAGAGACCGGGCAAAGGGTCCCACACGTGAAATGGAGTGAGAAACAGGGGGGTGCAGAAGGCAGCTCTCAACTCACCTCTGGTTTATGAGGCTAGTACCCTTGCCCCGGGGGTGCCTGCAGGCCTAAAGCCAACCACCTAACTCAAAGGAACAACTCTGTAGGGAATTCCTGCTTCGGCTAAAAGAGCCATGCCTCAGGGTGGACGCATTTTGCTGTGTGCATGCATGAGCGCACTGCAAGTGAGTCCAAAACCATTTTCCTTGTGAGACCCAGGCCCCGGAAGAAGCCAGAACACGACTCCCCACTTGCTCCATGAAGCTAGTACTACGGCCCCACTTTTGCATGGAAGTCTAATAGCTAGCTTTCTAACTCGGAGAGAAAACACTGTAGAGAAACCGTGCGTTAGCTACCGTCGACCTCTCTGTGGGCGAAGCAGTTTAGGGTGTACTGTGGCTGAGAGCCTGGGGACGGTTTCAATATCGTAAAATCGGGGGAGAGACAGGCCGGTACAGAAGCCAGCTCTCAACTCACATCATGGTTATGGGGCTAGTACCGTTGCCCAGGGTGTGTGTGCAGGCTTAAACACAGCCACCTAACTCGAAGGAAAAACTCGGTTGAGAGCCTGTGCTTCAGGTAAAACAGTTGCTCCTGAGGGTGGCAGCATTTTGTTGTGTGCGTGCGTGAGAGCACTGCAAGGGAGTCCAAAGGTTTTTGCGAGTGAGACTCAGGCCCCAGGGAAAGGCAGAACACGACTCCCCATGTGTTTGACCAAGCTAGCACGGCAGCCCCACATTTGCATGGAAGTCTAATAGCTAGCGTTCTAACTCGAAGAAACTACACAGTAGAGAAACTGTGCTTTAGCTACCGTCGACCTCTCTGTGGGCGAAGCAGTTTAGGGTGTACTGTGGCTGAGAGCCTGGGGACGGTTTCAATATCGTAATATCGTGGGAGAGACAGGCCGGTACAGAAGGCAGCTCTCAACTCACATCATGGTTATGGGGCTAGTACCGTTGCCCAGGGTGTGTGTGGCAGCTGAAACACAGCCACCTACCTCGAAGGAGGAACTCGGTTGAGAGCCTGTGCTGCAGGTAAAAGAGCTGCCCCTGAGGGTGGCAGCATTTTGTTGTGTGCGTGCGTGAGAGCACTGCAAGGGAGTCCAAAGCTTTTTGCGAGTGAGACTCAGGCCCCAGCGAAAGGCAGAACACGACTCCCCATGTGTTTCATCACGCTAGCACGGCAGCCCCACTTTTGCATGGAAGTCTAATACCTAGCGTTCTAACTCGAAGAAACAACACTGTAGAGAAACCGTACTTTAGCTACCGTCGACCTCTCTGTGGGCGAAGCGGTTTAGGGTGTACTGTGGCTGAGAGCCTGGGGACGGTTTCAATATCGTAATATCGGGGGAGAGACAGGCCGGTACAGAGGGCAGCTCTCAACTCACATCATGGTTATGGGGCTAGTACCGTTGCCCAGGGTGTGTGTGGCAGCTGAAACACAGCCACCTACCTCGAAGGAGAAACTCGGTTGAGAGCCTGTGCTGCAGGTAAAACAGCTGCTCCTGAGAGTGGCAGCATTTTGTTGTGTGCGTGCGTGAGAGCACTGCAAGGGAGTCCAAAGCTTTTTGCGAGTGAGACTCAGGCCCCAGCGAAAGGCAGAACACGACTCCCCATGTGTTTCATCACGCTAACACGGCAGCCCCTCTTTTGCATGGAAGTCTAACAGCTAGTGTTCTAACTCGAAGAAACATCACTGTAGAGAAACCGTGCTTTAGCTACCGTCGACCTCTAGACGGAGGAAGCATTACACGGAGTACCGTGGCTGAGAGCCTGGGGAACGGGTTCCATACGTGAAACCAAGGGAGAAATAGGTCTGGGCAGAAGGCACCTGTGGACTCAGCTCTTGCTACCTGAAGCTAACACTACTGCTCCATGTGTGCTTGGAATGCTATGTGCTCGACACTGACTGGGAAGAAACAAGCCTGTAAAGAATCCCAGCTGCAGCTCATTCGCCTACCAGGCTACTAACACCAAGAATCAATGCTGTAGCGTTACTTCGCTTTAGCTAACATTGCCGATCCTGACGCCGCAGGAGTTGTATAGTGCTCGTGTATGAGAGACCGGGGAAAGGGTCCCATACGTGAAATGGACTGAGAAACAGGCCGGTGTGGAAGGCAGCTCTCAACTCACCTCTTGTTTATGAGGCTAGTACCGCTGCCCCGGGTGTACCTGCAGGCCATAAGCCAACCACCTAAGTCAAAGGAACAACTCTGTAGGGAATTCCTGCTTTGGCTAAAATAGCCATGCCTCAGGGTGGACACATTGTGTGGTGTGCATGCGTGAGTGCACAGCAAGTGAGTCCAAAACCATTTTCCTTGTGAGACCCAGGCCCCGGAAGAAGCCAGAACACGACTCCCCACTTGCTCCATGAAGCTAGTACTGCGGCCCCACTTTTGAATGGAAGTCTAATAGCTAGCGTTCTAACTCGAAGAAATAACACTGTAGAGAAACCGTGCTTTAGCTACCGTCGACCTCTCTGTGGGCGAAGCAGTTTAGGGTGTACTGTGGCTGAGAGCCTGGGGACGGTTTCAATATCGTAATATCGGGGGAGAGACAGGCCGGTACACAAGGCAGCTCTCAACTCACATCATGGTTATGGGGCTAGTACCGTTGCCCAGGGTGTGTGTGCAGGCTTAAACACAGCCACCTAACTCGAAGGAAAAACTCGGTTGAGAGCCTGTGCTTCAGGTAAAACAGTTGCTCCTGAGGGTGGCAGCATTTTGTTGTGTGCGTGCGTGAGAGCACTGCAAGGGAGTCCAAAGGTTTTTGCGAGTGAGACTCAGGCCCCAGCGAAAGGCAGAACACGACTCCCCATGTGTTTGACCAAGCTAGCACGGCAGCCCCACATTTGCATGGAAGTCTAATCGCTCGCGTTCTCCCTGGAAGAAACAACACGGTAGAGAAACCGTGCTTTAGCTACCATCCACCTCTCTGAGGGAGGAAGCCCTTTCCAGGCTACCGTGGGTGAGAGCCTGAGGAACGGGTTCCTTACGTGAAACCGAGGGAGAAGGAGTCCGGCCCAGAAGGCTCCTCTCGACTCAGCTCTTGTTACCTGAAGCTAACACTTTGGCTCCATGTGTGCATAGGAATGCTAAGGGCTCCACACTGATTTGGCAGAAAGAAGCCGGTCAAGAACCCCAGCTTGAGCACATTCGCCTCTCCACAGGGTGGCAGCATTTTCAAGTCGGCTTGAGTGCAAACCTGGGGAAGGAGTCCCAGCAGATTTCGGAGGGAGAAATAAGCATGGGCAGAAGGCACCTATCGACTCAACTCTTGTTCGGGAAACTAGATCGGCTCTCCCGTGTGTGCGTGGAGTGCTCAGTGCCATCCACGCAACGCAAAGGAACAAAACTGTAGAGAACCCGTGCCTCAGCAAAGATCGCCCTTCCTGAGCGTGAACTTCATCTATTGTGTGTTTTTGTGAAAGCATGAGAAATGGAACCTAAACGTAACTCGGAGTGAGAAGCAGGCTTGGAAGGAAGGCTGCTGTCGACTCACCTCTTGTTTGAGGAGATTAGCACTGCTGTACCCTGCGTGCCTGGATGCCTAGTAACCAGGCTACTAACACCAAGAATCAATCCTATAGAGTGACTGCGCTTGAGTTAACATTGCCGTTCCTGAAGCAGGAGGAATTTGACACTGCTCGTGTAGGAGAGACCGGGCAAAGGGTCCCACACGTGAAATGGAGTGAGAAACAGGGGGGTGCAGAAGGCAGCTCTCAACTCACCTCTGGTTTATGAGGCTAGTACCCTTGCCCCGGGGGTGCCTGCAGGCCTAAAGCCAACCACCTAACTCAAAGGAACAACTCTGTAGGGAATTCCTGCTTCGGCTAAAAGAGCCATGCCTCAGGGTGGACGCATTTTGCTGTGTGCATGCATGAGCGCACTGCAAGTGAGTCCAAAACCATTTTCCTTGTGAGACCCAGGCCCCGGAAGAAGCCAGAACACGACTCCCCACTTGCTCCATGAAGCTAGTACTACGGCCCCACTTTTGCATGGAAGTCTAATAGCTAGCTTTCTAACTCGGAGAAAAAACACTGTAGAGAAACCGAGCGTTAGCTACCGTCGACCTCTCTGTGGGCGAAGCAGTTTAGGGTGTACTGTGGCTGAGAGCCTGGGGACGGTTTCAATATCGTAAAATCGGGGGAGAGACAGGCCGGTACAGAAGCCAGCTCTCAACTCACATCATGGTTATGGGGCTAGTACCGTTGCCCAGGGTGTGTGTGCAGGCTTAAACACAGCCACCTAACTCGAAGGAAAAACTCGGTTGAGAGCCTGTGCTTCAGGTAAAACAGTTGCTCCTGAGGGTGGCAGCATTTTGTTGTGTGCGTGCGTGAGAGCACTGCAAGGGAGTCCAAAGGTTTTTGCGAGTGAGACTCAGGCCCCAGGGAAAGGCAGAACACGACTCCCCATGTGTTTGACCAAGCTAGCACGGCAGCCCCACATTTGCATGGAAGTCTAATAGCTAGCGTTCTAACTCGAAGAAACTACACAGTAGAGAAACTGTGCTTTAGCTACCGTCGACCTCTCTGTGGGCGAAGCAGTTTAGGGTGTACTGTGGCTGAGAGCCTGGGGACGGTTTCAATATCGTAATATCGTGGGAGAGACAGGCCGGTACAGAAGGCAGCTCTCAACTCACATCATGGTTATGGGGCTAGTACCGTTGCCCAGGGTGTGTGTGGCAGCTGAAACACAGCCACCTACCTCGAAGGAGGAACTCGGTTGAGAGCCTGTGCTGCAGGTAAAAGAGCTGCCCCTGAGGGTGGCAGCATTTTGTTGTGTGCGTGCGTGAGAGCACTGCAAGGGAGTCCAAAGCTTTTTGCGAGTGAGACTCAGGCCCCAGCGAAAGGCAGAACACGACTCCCCATGTGTTTCATCACGCTAGCACGGCAGCCCCACTTTTGCATGGAAGTCTAATACCTAGCGTTCTAACTCGAAGAAACAACACTGTAGAGAAACCGTACTTTAGCTACCGTCGACCTCTCTGTGGGCGAAGCGGTTTAGGGTGTACTGTGGCTGAGAGCCTGGGGACGGTTTCAATATCGTAATATCGGGGGAGAGACAGGCCGGTACAGAGGGCAGCTCTCAACTCACATCATGGTTATGGGGCTAGTACCGTTGCCCAGGGTGTGTGTGGCAGCTGAAACACAGCCACCTACCTCGAAGGAGAAACTCGGTTGAGAGCCTGTGCTGCAGGTAAAACAGCTGCTCCTGAGAGTGGAAGCATTTTGTTGTGTGCGTGCGTGAGAGCACTGCAAGGGAGTCCAAAGCTTTTTGCGAGTGAGACTCAGGCCCCAGCGAAAGGCAGAACACGACTCCCCATGTGTTTCATCACGCTAACACGGCAGCCCCTCTTTTGCATGGAAATCTAACAGCTAGTGTTCTAACTCGAAGAAACATCACTGTAGAGAAACCGTGCTTTAGCTACCGTCGACCTCTAGACGGAGGAAGCATTACACGGAGTACCGTGGCTGAGAGCCTGGGGAACGGGTTCCATACGTGAAACCAAGGGAGAAATAGGTCTGGGCAGAAGGCACCTGTGGACTCAGCTCTTGCTACCTGAAGCTAACACTACTGCTCCATGTGTGCTTGGAATGCTATGTGCTCGACACTGACTGGGAAGAAACAAGCCTGTAAAGAATCCCAGCTGCAGCTCATTCGCCTACCAGGCTACTAACACCAAGAATCAATGCTGTAGCGTTACTTCGCTTTAGCTAACATTGCCGATCCTGACGCCGCAGGAGTTGTATAGTGCTCGTGTATGAGAGACCGGGGAAAGGGTCCCATACGTGAAATGGACTGAGAAACAGGCCGGTGTGGAAGGCAGCTCTCAACTCACCTCTTGTTTATGAGGCTAGTACCGCTGCCCCGGGTGTACCTGCAGGCCATAAGCCAACCACCTAAGTCAAAGGAACAACTCTGTAGGGAATTCCTGCTTTGGCTAAAATAGCCATGCCTCAGGGTGGACACATTGTGTGGTGTGCATGCGTGAGTGCACAGCAAGTGAGTCCAAAACCATTTTCCTTGTGAGACCCAGGCCCCGGAAGAAGCCAGAACACGACTCCCCACTTGCTCCATGAAGCTAGTACTGCGGCCCCACTTTTGAATGGAAGTCTAATAGCTAGCGTTCTAACTCGAAGAAATAACACTGTAGAGAAACCGTGCTTTAGCTACCGTCGACCTCTCTGTGGGCGAAGCAGTTTAGGGTGTACTGTGGCTGAGAGCCTGGGGACGGTTTCAATATCGTAATATCGGGGGAGAGACAGGCCGGTACACAAGGCAGCTCTCAACTCACATCATGGTTATGGGGCTAGTACCGTTGCCCAGGGTGTGTGTGCAGGCTTAAACACAGCCACCTAACTCGAAGGAAAAACTCGGTTGAGAGCCTGTGCTTCAGGTAAAACAGTTGCTCCTGAGGGTGGCAGCATTTTGTTGTGTGCGTGCGTGAGAGCACTGCAAGGGAGTCCAAAGGTTTTTGCGAGTGAGACTCAGGCCCCAGCGAAAGGCAGAACACGACTCCCCATGTGTTTGACCAAGCTAGCACGGCAGCCCCACATTTGCATGGAAGTCTAATCGCTCGCGTTCTCCCTGGAAGAAACAACACGGTAGAGAAACCGTGCTTTAGCTACCATCCACCTCTCTGAGGGAGGAAGCCCTTTCCAGGCTACCGTGGGTGAGAGCCTGAGGAACGGGTTCCTTACGTGAAACCGAGGGAGAAGGAGTCCGGCCCAGAAGGCTCCTCTCGACTCAGCTCTTGTTACCTGAAGCTAACACTTTGGCTCCATGTGTGCATAGGAATGCTAAGGGCTCCACACTGATTTGGCAGAAAGAAGCCGGTCAAGAACCCCAGCTTCAGCACATTCGCCTCTCCACAGGGTGGCAGCATTTTCAAGTCGGCTTGAGTGCAAACCTGGGGAAAGAGTCCCAGCAGATTTCGGAGGGAGAAATAAGCATGGGCAGAAGGCACCTATCGACTCAACTCTTGTTCGGGAAACTAGATCGGCTCTCCCGTGTGTGCGTGGAGTGCTCAGTGCCATCCACGCAACGCAAAGGAACAAAACTGTAGAGAACCCGTGCCTCAGCAAAGATCGCCCTTCCTGAGCGTGAACTTCATCTATTGTGTGCTTTTGTGAAAGCATGAGAAATGGAACCTAAACGTAACCCGGAGTGAGAAGCAGGCTTGGAAGGAAGGCTGCTGTCGACCTACCTCTTGTTTGAGGAGATTAGCACTGCTGTACCCTGCGTGCCTGGATGCCTAGTAACCAGGCTACTAACACCAAGAATCAATCCTATAGAGTGACTGCGCTTGAGTTAACATTGCCGTTCCTGAAGCAGGAGGAATTTGACACTGCTCGTGTAGGAGAGACCGGGCAAAGGGTCCCACACGTGAAATGGAGTGAGAAACAGGGGGGTGCAGAAGGCAGCTCTCAACTCACCTCTGGTTTATGAGGCTAGTACCCTTGCCCCGGGGGTGCCTGCAGGCCTAAAGCCAACCACCTAACTCAAAGGAACAACTCTGTAGGGAATTCCTGCTTCGGCTAAAAGAGCCATGCCTCAGGGTGGACGCATTTTGCTGTGTGCATGCATGAGCGCACTGCAAGTGAGTCCAAAACCATTTTCCTTGTGAGACCCAGGCCCCGGAAGAAGCCAGAACACGACTCCCCACTTGCTCCATGAAGCTAGTACTACGGCCCCACTTTTGCATGGAAGTCTAATAGCTAGCTTTCTAACTCGGAGAGAAAACACTGTAGAGAAACCGTGCGTTAGCTACCGTCGACCTCTCTGTGGGCGAAGCAGTTTAGGGTGTACTGTGGCTGAGAGCCTGGGGACGGTTTCAATATCGTAAAATCGGGGGAGAGACAGGCCGGTACAGAAGCCAGCTCTCAACTCACATCATGGTTATGGGGCTAGTACCGTTGCCCAGGGTGTGTGTGCAGGCTTAAACACAGCCACCTAACTCGAAGGAAAAACTCGGTTGAGAGCCTGTGCTTCAGGTAAAACAGTTGCTCCTGAGGGTGGCAGCATTTTGTTGTGTGCGTGCGTGAGAGCACTGCAAGGGAGTCCAAAGGTTTTTGCGAGTGAGACTCAGGCCCCAGCGAAAGGCAGAACACGACTCCCCATGTGTTTGACCAAGCTAGCACGGCAGCCCCACATTTGCATGGAAGTCTAATCGCTCGCGTTCTCCCTGGAAGAAACAACACGGTAGAGAAACCGTGCTTTAGCTACCATCCACCTCTCTGAGGGAGGAAGCCCTTTCCAGGCTACCGTGGGTGAGAGCCTGAGGAACGGGTTCCTTACGTGAAACCGAGGGAGAAGGAGTCCGGCCCAGAAGGCTCCTCTCGACTCAGCTCTTGTTACCTGAAGCTAACACTTTGGCTCCATGTGTGCATAGGAATGCTAAGGGCTCCACACTGATTTGGCAGAAAGAAGCCGGTCAAGAACCCCAGCTTCAGCACATTCGCCTCTCCACAGGGTGGCAGCATTTTCAAGTCGGCTTGAGTGCAAACCTGGGGAAGGAGTCCCAGCAGATTTCGGAGGGAGAAATAAGCATGGGCAGAAGGCACCTATCGACTCAACTCTTGTTCGGGAAACTAGATCGGCTCTCCCGTGTGTGCGTGGAGTGCTCAGTGCCATCCACGCAACGCAAAGGAACAAAACTGTAGAGAACCCGTGCCTCAGCAAAGATCGCCCTTCCTGAGCGTGAACTTCATCTATTGTGTGTTTTTGTGAAAGCATGAGAAATGGAACCTAAACGTAACTCGGAGTGAGAAGCAGGCTTGGAAGGAAGGCTGCTGTCGACTCACCTCTTGTTTGAGGAGATTAGCACTGCTGTACCCTGCGTGCCTGGATGCCTAGTAACCAGGCTACTAACACCAAGAATCAATCCTATAGAGTGACTGCGCTTGAGTTAACATTGCCGTTCCTGAAGCAGGAGGAATTTGACACTGCTCGTGTAGGAGAGACCGGGCAAAGGGTCCCACACGTGAAATGGAGTGAGAAACAGGGGGGTGCAGAAGGCAGCTCTCAACTCACCTCTGGTTTATGAGGCTAGTACCCTTGCCCCGGGGGTGCCTGCAGGCCTAAAGCCAACCACCTAACTCAAAGGAACAACTCTGTAGGGAATTCCTGCTTCGGCTAAAAGAGCCATGCCTCAGGGTGGACGCATTTTGCTGTGTGCATGCATGAGCGCACTGCAAGTGAGTCCAAAACCATTTTCCTTGTGAGACCCAGGCCCCGGAAGAAGCCAGAACACGACTCCCCACTTGCTCCATGAAGCTAGTACTACGGCCCCACTTTTGCATGGAAGTCTAATAGCTAGCTTTCTAACTCGGAGAAAAAACACTGTAGAGAAACCGAGCGTTAGCTACCGTCGACCTCTCTGTGGGCGAAGCAGTTTAGGGTGTACTGTGGCTGAGAGCCTGGGGACGGTTTCAATATCGTAAAATCGGGGGAGAGACAGGCCGGTACAGAAGCCAGCTCTCAACTCACATCATGGTTATGGGGCTAGTACCGTTGCCCAGGGTGTGTGTGCAGGCTTAAACACAGCCACCTAACTCGAAGGAAAAACTCGGTTGAGAGCCTGTGCTTCAGGTAAAACAGTTGCTCCTGAGGGTGGCAGCATTTTGTTGTGTGCGTGCGTGAGAGCACTGCAAGGGAGTCCAAAGGTTTTTGCGAGTGAGACTCAGGCCCCAGGGAAAGGCAGAACACGACTCCCCATGTGTTTGACCAAGCTAGCACGGCAGCCCCACATTTGCATGGAAGTCTAATAGCTAGCGTTCTAACTCGAAGAAACTACACAGTAGAGAAACTGTGCTTTAGCTACCGTCGACCTCTCTGTGGGCGAAGCAGTTTAGGGTGTACTGTGGCTGAGAGCCTGGGGACGGTTTCAATATCGTAATATCGTGGGAGAGACAGGCCGGTACAGAAGGCAGCTCTCAACTCACATCATGGTTATGGGGCTAGTACCGTTGCCCAGGGTGTGTGTGGCAGCTGAAACACAGCCACCTACCTCGAAGGAGGAACTCGGTTGAGAGCCTGTGCTGCAGGTAAAAGAGCTGCCCCTGAGGGTGGCAGCATTTTGTTGTGTGCGTGCGTGAGAGCACTGCAAGGGAGTCCAAAGCTTTTTGCGAGTGAGACTCAGGCCCCAGCGAAAGGCAGAACACGACTCCCCATGTGTTTCATCACGCTAGCACGGCAGCCCCACTTTTGCATGGAAGTCTAATACCTAGCGTTCTAACTCGAAGAAACAACACTGTAGAGAAACCGTACTTTAGCTACCGTCGACCTCTCTGTGGGCGAAGCGGTTTAGGGTGTACTGTGGCTGAGAGCCTGGGGACGGTTTCAATATCGTAATATCGGGGGAGAGACAGGCCGGTACAGAGGGCAGCTCTCAACTCACATCATGGTTATGGGGCTAGTACCGTTGCCCAGGGTGTGTGTGGCAGCTGAAACACAGCCACCTACCTCGAAGGAGAAACTCGGTTGAGAGCCTGTGCTGCAGGTAAAACAGCTGCTCCTGAGAGTGGAAGCATTTTGTTGTGTGCGTGCGTGAGAGCACTGCAAGGGAGTCCAAAGCTTTTTGCGAGTGAGACTCAGGCCCCAGCGAAAGGCAGAACACGACTCCCCATGTGTTTCATCACGCTAACACGGCAGCCCCTCTTTTGCATGGAAGTCTAACAGCTAGTGTTCTAACTCGAAGAAACATCACTGTAGAGAAACCGTGCTTTAGCTACCGTCGACCTCTAGACGGAGGAAGCATTACACGGAGTACCGTGGCTGAGAGCCTGGGGAACGGGTTCCATACGTGAAACCAAGGGAGAAATAGGTCTGGGCAGAAGGCACCTGTGGACTCAGCTCTTGCTACCTGAAGCTAACACTACTGCTCCATGTGTGCTTGGAATGCTATGTGCTCGACACTGACTGGGAAGAAACAAGCCTGTAAAGAATCCCAGCTGCAGCTCATTCGCCTACCAGGCTACTAACACCAAGAATCAATGCTGTAGCGTTACTTCGCTTTAGCTAACATTGCCGATCCTGACGCCGCAGGAGTTGTATAGTGCTCGTGTATGAGAGACCGGGGAAAGGGTCCCATACGTGAAATGGACTGAGAAACAGGCCGGTGTGGAAGGCAGCTCTCAACTCACCTCTTGTTTATGAGGCTAGTACCGCTGCCCCGGGTGTACCTGCAGGCCATAAGCCAACCACCTAAGTCAAAGGAACAACTCTGTAGGGAATTCCTGCTTTGGCTAAAATAGCCATGCCTCAGGGTGGACACATTGTGTGGTGTGCATGCGTGAGTGCACAGCAAGTGAGTCCAAAACCATTTTCCTTGTGAGACCCAGGCCCCGGAAGAAGCCAGAACACGACTCCCCACTTGCTCCATGAAGCTAGTACTGCGGCCCCACTTTTGAATGGAAGTCTAATAGCTAGCGTTCTAACTCGAAGAAATAACACTGTAGAGAAACCGTGCTTTAGCTACCGTCGACCTCTCTGTGGGCGAAGCAGTTTAGGGTGTACTGTGGCTCAGAGCCTGGGGACGGTTTCAATATCGTAATATCGGGGGAGAGACAGGCCGGTACACAAGGCAGCTCTCAACTCACATCATGGTTATGGGGCTAGTACCGTTGCCCAGGGTGTGTGTGCAGGCTTAAACACAGCCACCTAACTCGAAGGAAAAACTCGGTTGAGAGCCTGTGCTTCAGGTAAAACAGTTGCTCCTGAGGGTGGCAGCATTTTGTTGTGTGCGTGCGTGAGAGCACTGCAAGGGAGTCCAAAGGTTTTTGCGAGTGAGACTCAGGCCCCAGCGAAAGGCAGAACACGACTCCCCATGTGTTTGACCAAGCTAGCACGGCAGCCCCACATTTGCATGGAAGTCTAATCGCTCGCGTTCTCCCTGGAAGAAACAACACGGTAGAGAAACCATGCTTTAGCTACCATCCACCTCTCTGAGGGAGGAAGCCCTTTCCAGGCTACCGTGGGTGAGAGCCTGAGGAACGGGTTCCTTACGTGAAACCGAGGGAGAAGGAGTCCGGCCCAGAAGGCTCCTCTCGACTCAGCTCTTGTTACCTGAAGCTAACACTTTGGCTCCATGTGTGCATAGGAATGCTAAGGGCTCCACACTGATTTGGCAGAAAGAAGCCGGTCAAGAACCCCAGCTTGAGCACATTCGCCTCTCCACAGGGTGGCAGCATTTTCAAGTCGGCTTGAGTGCAAACCTGGGGAAGGAGTCCCAGCCGATTTCGGAGGGAGAAATAAGCATGGGCAGAAGGCACCTATCGACTCAACTCTTGTTCGGGAAACTAGATCGGCTCTCCCGTGTGTGCGTGGAGTGCTCAGTGCCATCCACGCAACGCAAAGGAACAAAACTGTAGAGAACCCGTGCCTCAGCAAAGATCGCCCTTCCTGAGCGTGAACTTCATCTATTGTGTGTTTTTGTGAAAGCATGAGAAATGGAACCTAAACGTAACTCGGAGTGAGAAGCAGGCTTGGAAGGAAGGCTGCTGTCGACTCACCTCTTGCTTGAGGAGATTAGCACTGCTGTACCCTGCGTGCCTGGATGCCTAGTAACCAGGCTACTAACACCAAGAATCAATCCTATAGAGTGACTGCGCTTGAGTTAACATTGCCGTTCCTGAAGCAGGAGGAATTTGACACTGCTCGTGTAGGAGAGACCGGGCAAAGGGTCCCACACGTGAAATGGAGTGAGAAACAGGGGGGTGCAGAAGGCAGCTCTCAACTCACCTCTGGTTTATGAGGCTAGTACCCTTGCCCCGGGGGTGCCTGCAGGCCTAAAGCCAACCACCTAACTCAAAGGAACAACTCTGTAGGGAATTCCTGCTTCGGCTAAAAGAGCCATGCCTCAGGGTGGACGCATTTTGCTGTGTGCATGCATGAGCGCACTGCAAGTGAGTCCAAAACCATTTTCCTTGTGAGACCCAGGCCCCGGAAGAAGCCAGAACACGACTCCCCACTTGCTCCATGAAGCTAGTACTACGGCCCCACTTTTGCATGGAAGTCTAATAGCTAGCTTTCTAACTCGGAGAAAAAACACTGTAGAGAAACCGAGCGTTAGCTACCGTCGACCTCTCTGTGGGCGAAGCAGTTTAGGGTGTACTGTGGCTGAGAGCCTGGGGACGGTTTCAATATCGTAAAATCGGGGGAGAGACAGGCCGGTACAGAAGCCAGCTATCAACTCACATCATGGTTATGGGGCTAGTACCGTTGCCCAGGGTGTGTGTGCAGGCTTAAACACAGCCACCTAACTCGAAGGAAAAACTCGGTTGAGAGCCTGTGCTTCAGGTAAAACAGTTGCTCCTGACGGTGGCAGCATTTTGTTGTGTGCGTGCGTGAGAGCACTGCAAGGGAGTCCAAAGGTTTTTGCGAGTGAGACTCAGGCCCCAGGGAAAGGCAGAACACGACTCCCCATGTGTTTGACCAAGCTAGCACGGCAGCCCCACATTTGCATGGAAGTCTAATAGCTAGCGTTCTAACTCGAAGAAACTACACAGTAGAGAAACTGTGCTTTAGCTACCGTCGACCTCTCTGTGGGCGAAGCAGTTTAGGGTGTACTGTGGCTGAGAGCCTGGGGACGGTTTCAATATCGTAATATCGTGGGAGAGACAGGCCGGTACAGAAGGCAGCTCTCAACTCACATCATGGTTATGGGGCTAGTACCGTTGCCCAGGGTGTGTGTGGCAGCTGAAACACAGCCACCTACCTCGAAGGAGGAACTCGGTTGAGAGCCTGTGCTGCAGGTAAAAGAGCTGCCCCTGAGGGTGGCAGCATTTTGTTGTGTGCGTGCGTGAGAGCACTGCAAGGGAGTCCAAAGCTTTTTGCGAGTGAGACTCAGGCCCCAGCGAAAGGCAGAACACGACTCCCCATGTGTTTCATCACGCTAGCACGGCAGCCCCACTTTTGCATGGAAGTCTAATACCTAGCGTTCTAACTCGAAGAAACAACACTGTAGAGAAACCGTACTTTAGCTACCGTCGACCTCTCTGTGGGCGAAGCGGTTTAGGGTGTACTGTGGCTGAGAGCCTGGGGACGGTTTCAATATCGTAATATCGGGGGAGAGACAGGCCGGTACAGAGGGCAGCTCTCAACTCACATCATGGTTATGGGGCTAGTACCGTTGCCCAGGGTGTGTGTGGCAGCTGAAACACAGCCACCTACCTCGAAGGAGAAACTCGGTTGAGAGCCTGTGCTGCAGGTAAAACAGCTGCTCCTGAGAGTGGAAGCATTTTGTTGTGTGCGTGCGTGAGAGCACTGCAAGGGAGTCCAAAGCTTTTTGCGAGTGAGACTCAGGCCCCAGCGAAAGGCAGAACACGACTCCCCATGTGTTTCATCACGCTAACACGGCAGCCCCTCTTTTGCATGGAAGTCTAACAGCTAGTGTTCTAACTCGAAGAAACATCACTGTAGAGAAACCGTGCTTTAGCTACCGTCGACCTCTAGACGGAGGAAGCATTACACGGAGTACCGTGGCTGAGAGCCTGGGGAACGGGTTCCATACGTGAAACCAAGGGAGAAATAGGTCTGGGCAGAAGGCACCTGTGGACTCAGCTCTTGCTACCTGAAGCTAACACTACTGCTCCATGTGTGCTTGGAATGCTATGTGCTCGACACTGACTGGGAAGAAACAAGCCTGTAAAGAATCCCAGCTGCAGCTCATTCGCCTACCAGGCTACTAACACCAAGAATCAATGCTGTAGCGTTACTTCGCTTTAGCTAACATTGCCGATCCTGACGCCGCAGGAGTTGTATAGTGCTCGTGTATGAGAGACCGGGGAAAGGGTCCCATACGTGAAATGGACTGAGAAACAGGCCGGTGTGGAAGGCAGCTCTCAACTCACCTCTTGTTTATGAGGCTAGTACCGCTGCCCCGGGTGTACCTGCAGGCCATAAGCCAACCACCTAAGTCAAAGGAACAACTCTGTAGGGAATTCCTGCTTTGGCTAAAATAGCCATGCCTCAGGGTGGACACATTGTGTGGTGTGCATGCGTGAGTGCACAGCAAGTGAGTCCAAAACCATTTTCCTTGTGAGACCCAGGCCCCGGAAGAAGCCAGAACACGACTCCCCACTTGCTCCATGAAGCTAGTACTGCGGCCCCACTTTTGAATGGAAGTCTAATAGCTAGCGTTCTAACTCGAAGAAATAACACTGTAGAGAAACCGTGCTTTAGCTACCGTCGACCTCTCTGTGGGCGAAGCAGTTTAGGGTGTACTGTGGCTGAGAGCCTGGGGACGGTTTCAATATCGTAATATCGGGGGAGAGACAGGCCGGTACACAAGGCAGCTCTCAACTCACATCATGGTTATGGGGCTAGTACCGTTGCCCAGGGTGTGTGTGCAGGCTTAAACACAGCCACCTAACTCGAAGGAAAAACTCGGTTGAGAGCCTGTGCTTCAGGTAAAACAGTTGCTCCTGAGGGTGGCAGCATTTTGTTGTGTGCGTGCGTGAGAGCACTGCAAGGGAGTCCAAAGGTTTTTGCGAGTGAGACTCAGGCCCCAGCGAAAGGCAGAACATGACTCCCCATGTGTTTGACCAAGCTAGCACGGCAGCCCCACATTTGCATGGAAGTCTAATCGCTCGCGTTCTCCCTGGAAGAAACAACACGGTAGAGAAACCGTGCTTTAGCTACCATCCACCTCTCTGAGGGAGGAAGCCCTTTCCAGGCTACCGTGGGTGAGAGCCTGAGGAACGGGTTCCTTACGTGAAACCGAGGGAGAAGGAGTCCGGCCCAGAAGGCTCCTCTCGACTCAGCTCTTGTTACCTGAAGCTAACACTTTGGCTCCATGTGTGCATAGGAATGCTAAGGGCTCCACACTGATTTGGCAGAAAGAAGCCGGTCAAGAACCCCAGCTTCAGCACATTCGCCTCTCCACAGGGTGGCAGCATTTTCAAGTCGGCTTGAGTGCAAACCTGGGGAAGGAGTCCCAGCAGATTTCGGAGGGAGAAATAAGCATGGGCAGAAGGCACCTATCGACTCAACTCTTGTTCGGGAAACTAGATCGGCTCTCCCGTGTGTGCGTGGAGTGCTCAGTGCCATCCACGCAACGCAAAGGAACAAAACTGTAGAGAACCCGTGCCTCAGCAAAGATCGCCCTTCCTGAGCGTGAACTTCATCTATTGTGTGTTTTTGTGAAAGCATGAGAAATGGAACCTAAACGTAACTCGGAGTGAGAAGCAGGCTTGGAAGGAAGGCTGCTGTCGACTCACCTCTTGTTTGAGGAGATTAGCACTGCTGTACCCTGTGTGCCTGGATGCCTAGTAACCAGGCTACTAACACCAAGAATCAATCCTATAGAGTGACTGCGCTTGAGTTAACATTGCCGTTCCTGAAGCAGGAGGAATTTGACACTGCTCGTGTAGGAGAGACCGGGCAAAGGGTCCCACACGTGAAATGGAGTGAGAAACAGGGGGGTGCAGAAGGCAGCTCTCAACTCACCTCTGGTTTATGAGGCTAGTACCCTTGCCCCGGGGGTGCCTGCAGGCCTAAAGCCAACCACCTAACTCAAAGGAACAACTCTGTAGGGAATTCCTGCTTCGGCTAAAATAGCCATGCCTCAGGGTGGACACATTGTGTGGTGTGCATGCGTGAGTGCACAGCAAGTGAGTCCAAAACCATTTTCCTTGTGAGACCCAGGCCCCGGAAGAAGCCAGAACACGACTCCCCACTTGCTCCATGAAGCTAGTACTGCGGCCCCACTTTTGAATGGAAGTCTAATAGCTAGCGTTCTAACTCGAAGAAATAACACTGTAGAGAAACCGTGCTTTAGCTACCGTCGACCTCTCTGTGGGCGAAGCAGTTTAGGGTGTACTGTGGCTGAGAGCCTGGGGACGGTTTCAATATCGTAATATCGGGGGAGAGACAGGCCGGTACACAAGGCAGCTCTCAACTCACATCATGGTTATGGGGCTAGTACCGTTGCCCAGGGTGTGTGTGCAGGCTTAAACACAGCCACCTAACTCGAAGGAAAAACTCGGTTGAGAGCCTGTGCTTCAGGTAAAACAGTTGCTCCTGAGGGTGGCAGCATTTTGTTGTGTGCGTGCGTGAGAGCACTGCAAGGGAGTCCAAAGGTTTTTGCGAGTGAGACTCAGGCCCCAGGGAAAGGCAGAACACGACTCCCCATGTGTTTGACCAAGCTAGCACGGCAGCCCCACATTTGCATGGAAGTCTAATAGCTAGCGTTCTAACTCGAAGAAACTACACAGTAGAGAAACTGTGCTTTAGCTACCGTCGACCTCTCTGTGGGCGAAGCAGTTTAGGGTGTACTGTGGCTGAGAGCCTGGGGACGGTTTCAATATCGTAATATCGTGGGAGAGACAGGCCGGTACAGAAGGCAGCTCTCAACTCACATCATGGTTATGGGGCTAGTACCGTTGCCCAGGGTGTGTGTGGCAGCTGAAACACAGCCACCTACCTCGAAGGAGGAACTCGGTTGAGAGCCTGTGCTGCAGGTAAAAGAGCTGCCCCTGAGGGTGGCAGCATTTTGTTGTGTGCGTGCGTGAGAGCACTGCAAGGGAGTCCAAAGCTTTTTGCGAGTGAGACTCAGGCCCCAGCGAAAGGCAGAACACGACTCCCCATGTGTTTCATCACGCTAGCACGGCAGCCCCACTTTTGCATGGAAGTCTAATACCTAGCGTTCTAACTCGAAGAAACAACACTGTAGAGAAACCGTACTTTAGCTACCGTCGACCTCTCTGTGGGCGAAGCGGTTTAGGGTGTACTGTGGCTGAGAGCCTGGGGACGGTTTCAATATCGTAATATCGGGGGAGAGACAGGCCGGTACAGAGGGCAGCTCTCAACTCACATCATGGTTATGGGGCTAGTACCGTTGCCCAGGGTGTGTGTGGCAGCTGAAACACAGCCACCTACCTCGAAGGAGAAACTCGGTTGAGAGCCTGTGCTGCAGGTAAAACAGCTGCTCCTGAGAGTGGAAGCATTTTGTTGTGTGCGTGCGTGAGAGCACTGCAAGGGAGTCCAAAGCTTTTTGCGAGTGAGACTCAGGCCCCAGCGAAAGGCAGAACACGACTCCCCATGTGTTTCATCACGCTAGCACGGCAGCCCCACTTTTGCATGGAAGTCTAATACCTAGCGTTCTAACTTGAAGAAACAACACTGTAGAGAAACCGTACTTTAGCTACCGTCGACCTCTCTGTGGGCGAAGCGGTTTAGGGTGTACTGTGGCTGAGAGCCTGGGGACGGTTTCAATATCGTAATATCGTGGGAGAGACAGGCCGGTACAGAAGGCAGCTCTCAACTCACATCATGGTTATGGGGCTAGTACCGTTGCCCAGGGTGTGTGTGGCAGCTGAAACACAGCCACCTACCTCGAAGGAGGAACTCGGTTGAGAGCCTGTGCTGCAGGTAAAAGAGCTGCCCCTGAGGGTGGCAGCATTTTGTTGTGTGCGTGCGTGAGAGCACTGCAAGGGAGTCCAAAGCTTTTTGCGAGTGAGACTCAGGCCCCAGCGAAAGGCAGAACACGACTCCCCATGTGTTTCATCACGCTAGCACGGCAGCCCCACTTTTGCATGGAAGTCTAATACCTAGCGTTCTAACTCGAAGAAACAACACTGTAGAGAAACCGTACTTTAGCTACCGTCGACCTCTCTGTGGGCGAAGCGGTTTAGGGTGTACTGTGGCTGAGAGCCTGGGGACGGTTTCAATATCGTAATATCGGGGGAGAGACAGGCCGGTACAGAGGGCAGCTCTCAACTCACATCATGGTTATGGGGCTAGTACCGTTGCCCAGGGTGTGTGTGGCAGCTGAAACACAGCCACCTACCTCGAAGGAGAAACTCGGTTGAGAGCCTGTGCTGCAGGTAAAACAGCTGCTCCTGAGAGTGGAAGCATTTTGTTGTGTGCGTGCGTGAGAGCACTGCAAGGGAGTCCAAAGCTTTTTGCGAGTGAGACTCAGGCCCCAGCGAAAGGCAGAACACGACTCCCCATGTGTTTCATCACGCTAACACGGCAGCCCCTCTTTTGCATGGAAGTCTAACAGCTAGTGTTCTAACTCGAAGAAACATCACTGTAGAGAAACCGTGCTTTAGCTACCGTCGACCTCTAGACGGAGGAAGCATTACACGGAGTACCGTGGCTGAGAGCCTGGGGAACGGGTTCCATACGTGAAACCAAGGGAGAAATAGGTCTGGGCAGAAGGCACCTGTGGACTCAGCTCTTGCTACCTGAAGCTAACACTACTGCTCCATGTGTGCTTGGAATGCTATGTGCTCGACACTGACTGGGAAGAAACAAGCCTGTAAAGAATCCCAGCTGCAGCTCATTCGCCTACCAGGCTACTAACACCAAGAATCAATGCTGTAGCGTTACTTCGCTTTAGCTAACATTGCCGATCCTGACGCCGCAGGAGTTGTATAGTGCTCGTGTATGAGAGACCGGGGAAAGGGTCCCATACGTGAAATGGACTGAGAAACAGGCCGGTGTGGAAGGCAGCTCTCAACTCACCTCTTGTTTATGAGGCTAGTACCGCTGCCCCGGGTGTACCTGCAGGCCATAAGCCAACCACCTAAGTCAAAGGAACAACTCTGTAGGGAATTCCTGCTTTGGCTAAAATAGCCATGCCTCAGGGTGGACACATTGTGTGGTGTGCATGCGTGAGTGCACAGCAAGTGAGTCCAAAACCATTTTCCTTGTGAGACCCAGGCCCCGGAAGAAGCCAGAACACGACTCCCCACTTGCTCCATGAAGCTAGTACTGCGGCCCCACTTTTGAATGGAAGTCTAATAGCTAGCGTTCTAACTCGAAGAAATAACACTGTAGAGAAACCGTGCTTTAGCTACCGTCGACCTCTCTGTGGGCGAAGCAGTTTAGGGTGTACTGTGGCTGAGAGCCTGGGGACGGTTTCAATATCGTAATATCGGGGGAGAGACAGGCCGGTACACAAGGCAGCTCTCAACTCACATCATGGTTATGGGGCTAGTACCGTTGCCCAGGGTGTGTGTGCAGGCTTAAACACAGCCACCTAACTCGAAGGAAAAACTCGGTTGAGAGCCTGTGCTTCAGGTAAAACAGTTGCTCCTGAGGGTGGCAGCATTTTGTTGTGTGCGTGCGTGAGAGCACTGCAAGGGAGTCCAAAGGTTTTTGCGAGTGAGACTCAGGCCCCAGCGAAAGGCAGAACACGACTCCCCATGTGTTTGACCAAGCTAGCACGGCAGCCCCACATTTGCATGGAAGTCTAATCGCTCGCGTTCTCCCTGGAAGAAACAACACGGTAGAGAAACCGTGCTTTAGCTACCATCCACCTCTCTGAGGGAGGAAGCCCTTTCCAGGCTACCGTGGGTGAGAGCCTGAGGAACGGGTTCCTTACGTGAAACCGAGGGAGAAGGAGTCCGGCCCAGAAGGCTCCTCTCGACTCAGCTCTTGTTACCTGAAGCTAACACTTTGGCTCCATGTGTGCATAGGAATGCTAAGGGCTCCACACTGATTTGGCAGAAAGAAGCCGGTCAAGAACCCCAGCTTGAGCACATTCGCCTCTCCACAGGGTGGCAGCATTTTCAAGTCGGCTTGAGTGCAAACCTGGGGAAGGAGTCCCAGCAGATTTCGGAGGGAGAAATAAGCATGGGCAGAAGGCACCTATCGACTCAACTCTTGTTCGGGAAACTAGATCGGCTCTCCCGTGTGTGCGTGGAGTGCTCAGTGCCATCCACGCAACGCAAAGGAACAAAACTGTAGAGAACCCGTGCCTCAGCAAAGATCGCCCTTCCTGAGCGTGAACTTCATCTATTGTGTGTTTTTGTGAAAGCATGAGAAATGGAACCTAAACGTAACTCGGAGTGAGAAGCAGGCTTGGAAGGAAGGCTGCTGTCGACTCACCTCTTGTTTGAGGAGATTAGCACTGCTGTACCCTGTGTGCCTGGATGCCTAGTAACCAGGCTACTAACACCAAGAATCAATCCTATAGAGTGACTGCGCTTGAGTTAACATTGCCGTTCCTGAAGCAGGAGGAATTTGACACTGCTCGTGTAGGAGAGACCGGGCAAAGGGTCCCACACGTGAAATGGAGTGAGAAACAGGGGGGTGCAGAAGGCAGCTCTCAACTCACCTCTGGTTTATGAGGCTAGTACCCTTGCCCCGGGGGTGCCTGCAGGCCTAAAGCCAACCACCTAACTCAAAGGAACAACTCTGTAGGGAATTCCTGCTTCGGCTAAAAGAGCCATGCCTCAGGGTGGACGCATTTTGCTGTGTGCATGCATGAGCGCACTGCAAGTGAGTCCAAAACCATTTTCCTTGTGAGACCCAGGCCCCGGAAGAAGCCAGAACACGACTCCCCACTTGCTCCATGAAGCTAGTACTACGGCCCCACTTTTGCATGGAAGTCTAATAGCTAGCTTTCTAACTCGGAGAAAAAACACTGTAGAGAAACCGAGCGTTAGCTACCATCGACCTCTCTGTGGGCGAAGCAGTTTAGGGTGTACTGTGGCTGAGAGCCTGGGGACGGTTTCAATATCGTAAAATCGGGGGAGAGACAGGCCGGTACAGAAGCCAGCTCTCAACTCACATCATGGTTATGGGGCTAGTACCGTTGCCCAGGGTGTGTGTGCAGGCTTAAACACAGCCACCTAACTCGAAGGAAAAACTCGGTTGAGAGCCTGTGCTTCAGGTAAAACAGTTGCTCCTGAGGGTGGCAGCATTTTGTTGTGTGCGTGCGTGAGAGCACTGCAAGGGAGTCCAAAGGTTTTTGCGAGTGAGACTCAGGCCCCAGGGAAAGGCAGAACACGACTCCCCATGTGTTTGACCAAGCTAGCACGGCAGCCCCACATTTGCATGGAAGTCTAATAGCTAGCGTTCTAACTCGAAGAAACTACACAGTAGAGAAACTGTGCTTTAGCTACCGTCGACCTCTCTGTGGGCGAAGCAGTTTAGGGTGTACTGTGGCTGAGAGCCTGGGGACGGTTTCAATATCGTAATATCGTGGGAGAGACAGGCCGGTACAGAAGGCAGCTCTCAACTCATATCATGGTTATGGGGCTAGTACCGTTGCCCAGGGTGTGTGTGGCAGCTGAAACACAGCCACCTACCTCGAAGGAGGAACTCGGTTGAGAGCCTGTGCTGCAGTAAAAGAGCTGCCCCTGAGGGTGGCAGCATTTTGTTGTGTGCGGACGTGAGAGCACTGCAAGGGAGTCCAAAGCTTTTTGCGAGTGAGACTCAGGCCCCAGTGAAAGGCAGAACACGACTCCCCATGTGTTTCATCACGCTAGCACGGCAGCCCCACTTTTGCATGGAAGTCTAATACCTAGCGTTCTAACTTGAAGAAACAACACTGTAGAGAAACCGTACTTTAGCTACCGTCGACCTCTCTGTGGGCGAAGCGGTTTAGGGTGTACTGTGGCTGAGAGCCTGGGGACGGTTTCAATATCGTAATATCGGGGGAGAGACAGGCCGGTACAGAGGGCAGCTCTCAACTCACATCATGGTTATGGGGCTAGTACCGTTGCCCAGGGTGTGTGTGGCAGCTGAAACACAGCCACCTACCTCGAAGGAGAAACTCGGTTGAGAGCCTGTGCTGCAGGTAAAAGAGCTGCCCCTGAGGGTGGCAGCATTTTGTTGTGTGCGTGCGTGAGAGCACTGCAAGGGAGTCCAAAGGTTTTTGCGAGTGAGACTCAGGCCCCAGCGAAAGGCAGAACACGACTCCCCATGTGTTTGACCAAGCTAGCACGGCAGCCCCACATTTGCATGGAAGTCTAATAGCTAGCGTTCTAACTCGAAGGAACTACACAGTAGAGAAACTGTGCTTTAGCTACCGTCGACCTCTCTGTGGGCGAAGCGGTTTAGGGTGTACTGTGGCTGAGAGCCTGGGGACGGTTTCAATATCGTAATATCGTGGGAGAGACAGGCCGGTACAGAAGGCAGCTCTCAACTCACATCATGGTTATGGGGCTAGTACCGTTGCCCAGGGTGTGTGTGGCAGCTGAAACACAGCCACCTACCTCGAAGGAGGAACTCGGTTGAGAGCCTGTGCTGCAGGTAAAAGAGCTGCCCCTGAGGGTGGCAGCATTTTGTTGTGTGCGTGCGTGAGAGCACTGCAAGGGAGTCCAAAGCTTTTTGCGAGTGAGACTCAGGCCCCAGCGAAAGGCAGAACACGACTCCCCATGTGTTTCATCACGCTAGCACGGCAGCCCCACTTTTGCATGGAAGTCTAATACCTAGCGTTCTAACTCGAAGAAACAACACTGTAGAGAAACCGTACTTTAGCTACCGTCGACCTCTCTGTGGGCGAAGCGGTTTAGGGTGTACTGTGGCTGAGAGCCTGGGGACGGTTTCAATATCGTAATATCGGGGGAGAGACAGGCCGGTACAGAGGGCAGCTCTCAACTCACATCATGGTTATGGGGCTAGTACCGTTGCCCAGGGTGTGTGTGGCAGCTGAAACACAGCCACCTACCTCGAAGGAGGAACTCGGTTGAGAGCCTGTGCTGCAGGTAAAACAGCTGCTCCTGAGAGTGGAAGCATTTTGTTGTGTGCGTGCGTGAGAGCACTGCAAGGGAGTCCAAAGCTTTTTGCGAGTGAGACTCAGGCCCCAGCGAAAGGCAGAACACGACTCCCCATGTGTTTCATCACGCTAACACGGCAGCCCCTCTTTTGCATGGAAGTCTAACAGCTAGTGTTCTAACTCGAAGAAACATCACTGTAGAGAAACCGTGCTTTAGCTACCGTCGACCTCTAGACGGAGGAAGCATTACACGGAGTACCGTGGCTGAGAGCCTGGGGAACGGGTTCCATACGTGAAACCAAGGGAGAAATAGGTCTGGGTAGAAGGCACCTGTGGACTCAGCTCTTGCTACCTGAAGCTAACACTACTGCTCCATGTGTGCTTGGAATGCTATGTGCTCGACACTGACTGGGAAGAAACAAGCCTGTAAAGAATCCCAGCTGCAGCTCATTCGCCTACCAGGCTACTAACACCAAGAATCAATGCTGTAGCGTTACTTCGCTTTAGCTAACATTGCCGATCCTGACGCCGCAGGAGTTGTATAGTGCTCGTGTATGAGAGACCGGGGAAAGGGTCCCATACGTGAAATGGACTGAGAAACAGGCCGGTGTGGAAGGCAGCTCTCAACTCACCTCTTGTTTATGAGGCTAGTACCGCTGCCCCGGGTGTACCTGCAGGCCATAAGCCAACCACCTAAGTCAAAGGAACAACTCTGTAGGGAATTCCTGCTTTGGCTAAAATAGCCATGCCTCAGGGTGGACACATTGTGTGGTGTGCATGCGTGAGTGCACAGCAAGTGAGTCCAAAACCATTTTCCTTGTGAGACCCAGGCCCCGGAAGAAGCCAGAACACGACTCCCCACTTGCTCCATGAAGCTAGTACTGCGGCCCCACTTTTGAATGGAAGTCTAATAGCTAGCATTCTAACTCGAAGAAATAACACTGTAGAGAAACCGTGCTTTAGCTACCGTCGACCTCTCTGTGGGCGAAGCAGTTTAGGGTGTACTGTGGCTGAGAGCCTGGGGACGGTTTCAATATCGTAATATCGGGGGAGAGACAGGCCGGTACACAAGGCAGCTCTCAACTCACATCATGGTTATGGGGCTAGTACCGTTGCCCAGGGTGTGTGTGCAGGCTTAAACACAGCCACCTAACTCGAAGGAAAAACTCGGTTGAGAGCCTGTGCTTCAGGTAAAACAGTTGCTCCTGAGGGTGGCAGCATTTTGTTGTGTGCGTGCGTGAGAGCACTGCAAGGGAGTCCAAAGGTTTTTGCGAGTGAGACTCAGGCCCCAGCGAAAGGCAGAACACGACTCCCCATGTGTTTGACCAAGCTAGCACGGCAGCCCCACATTTGCATGGAAGTCTAATCGCTCGCGTTCTCCCTGGAAGAAACAACACGGTAGAGAAACCGTGCTTTAGCTACCATCCACCTCTCTGAGGGAGGAAGCCCTTTCCAGGCTACCGTGGGTGAGAGCCTGAGGAACGGGTTCCTTACGTGAAACCGAGGGAGAAGGAGTCCGGCCCAGAAGGCTCCTCTCGACTCAGCTCTTGTTACCTGAAGCTAACACTTTGGCTCCATGTGTGCATAGGAATGCTAAGGGCTCCACACTGATTTGGCAGAAAGAAGCCGGTCAAGAACCCCAGCTTGAGCACATTCGCCTCTCCACAGGGTGGCAGCATTTTCAAGTCGGCTTGAGTGCAAACCTGGGGAAGGAGTCCCAGCAGATTTCGGAGGGAGAAATAAGCATGGGCAGAAGGCACCTATCGACTCAACTCTTGTTCGGGAAACTAGATCGGCTCTCCCGTGTGTGCGTGGAGTGCTCAGTGCCATCCACGCAACGCAAAGGAACAAAACTGTAGAGAACCCGTGCCTCAGCAAAGATCGCCCTTCCTGAGCGTGAACTTCATCTATTGTGTGTTTTTGTGAAAGCATGAGAAATGGAACCTAAACGTAACTCGGAGTGAGAAGCAGGCTTGGAAGGAAGGCTGCTGTCGACTCACCTCTTGTTTGAGGAGATTAGCACTGCTGTACCCTGTGTGCCTGGATGCCTAGTAACCAGGCTACTAACACCAAGAATCAATCCTATAGAGTGACTGCGCTTGAGTTAACATTGCCGTTCCTGAAGCAGGAGGAATTTGACACTGCTCGTGTAGGAGAGACCGGGCAAAGGGTCCCACACGTGAAATGGAGTGAGAAACAGGGGGGTGCAGAAGGCAGCTCTCAACTCACCTCTGGTTTATGAGGCTAGTACCCTTGCCCCGGGGGTGCCTGCAGGCCTAAAGCCAACCACCTAACTCAAAGGAACAACTCTGTAGGGAATTCCTGCTTCGGCTAAAAGAGCCATGCCTCAGGGTGGACGCATTTTGCTGTGTGCATGCATGAGCGCACTGCAAGTGAGTCCAAAACCATTTTCCTTGTGAGACCCAGGCCCCGGAAGAAGCCAGAACACGACTCCCCACTTGCTCCATGAAGCTAGTACTACGGCCCCACTTTTGCATGGAAGTCTAATAGCTAGCTTTCTAACTCGGAGAAAAAACACTGTAGAGAAACCGAGCGTTAGCTACCGTCGACCTCTCTGTGGGCGAAGCAGTTTAGGGTGTACTGTGGCTGAGAGCCTGGGGACGGTTTCAATATCGTAAAATCGGGGGAGAGACAGGCCGGTACAGAAGCCAGCTCTCAACTCACATCATGGTTATGGGGCTAGTACCGTTGCCCAGGGTGTGTGTGCAGGCTTAAACACAGCCACCTAACTCGAAGGAAAAACTCGGTTGAGAGCCTGTGCTTCAGGTAAAACAGTTGCTCCTGAGGGTGGCAGCATTTTGTTGTGTGCGTGCGTGAGAGCACTGCAAGGGAGTCCAAAGGTTTTTGCGAGTGAGACTCAGGCCCCAGGGAAAGGCAGAACACGACTCCCCATGTGTTTGACCAAGCTAGCACGGCAGCCCCACATTTGCATGGAAGTCTAATAGCTAGCGTTCTAACTCGAAGAAACTACACAGTAGAGAAACTGTGCTTTAGCTACCGTCGACCTCTCTGTGGGCGAAGCAGTTTAGGGTGTACTGTGGCTGAGAGCCTGGGGACGGTTTCAATATCGTAATATCGTGGGAGAGACAGGCCGGTACAGAAGGCAGCTCTCAACTCACATCATGGTTATGGGGCTAGTACCGTTGCCCAGGGTGTGTGTGGCAGCTGAAACACAGCCACCTACCTCGAAGGAGGAACTCGGTTGAGAGCCTGTGCTGCAGGTAAAAGAGCTGCCCCTGAGGGTGGCAGCATTTTGTTGTGTGCGTGCGTGAGAGCACTGCAAGGGAGTCCAAAGCTTTTTGCGAGTGAGACTCAGGCCCCAGCGAAAGGCAGAACACGACTCCCCATGTGTTTCATCACGCTAGCACGGCAGCCCCACTTTTGCATGGAAGTCTAATACCTAGCGTTCTAACTCGAAGAAACAACACTGTAGAGAAACCGTACTTTAGCTACCGTCGACCTCTCTGTGGGCGAAGCGGTTTAGGGTGTACTGTGGCTGAGAGCCTGGGGACGGTTTCAATATCGTAATATCGGGGGAGAGACAGGCCGGTACAGAGGGCAGCTCTCAACTCACATCATGGTTATGGGGCTAGTACCGTTGCCCAGGGTGTGTGTGGCAGCTGAAACACAGCCACCTACCTCGAAGGAGAAACTCGGTTGAGAGCCTGTGCTGCAGGTAAAACAGCTGCTCCTGAGAGTGGAAGCATTTTGTTGTGTGCGTGCGTGAGAGCACTGCAAGGGAGTCCAAAGCTTTTTGCGAGTGAGACTCAGGCCCCAGCGAAAGGCAGAACACGACTCCCCATGTGTTTCATCACGCTAACACGGCAGCCCCTCTTTTGCATGGAAGTCTAACAGCTAGTGTTCTAACTCGAAGAAACATCACTGTAGAGAAACCGTGCTTTAGCTACCGTCGACCTCTAGACGGAGGAAGCATTACACGGAGTACCGTGGCTGAGAGCCTGGGGAACGGGTTCCATACGTGAAACCAAGGGAGAAATAGGTCTGGGCAGAAGGCACCTGTGGACTCAGCTCTTGCTACCTGAAGCTAACACTACTGCTCCATGTGTGCTTGGAATGCTATGTGCTCGACACTGACTGGGAAGAAACAAGCCTGTAAAGAATCCCAGCTGCAGCTCATTCGCCTACCAGGCTACTAACACCAAGAATCAATGCTGTAGCGTTACTTCGCTTTAGCTAACATTGCCGATCCTGACGCCGCAGGAGTTGTATAGTGCTCGTGTATGAGAGACCGGGGAAAGGGTCCCATACGTGAAATGGACTGAGAAACAGGCCGGTGTGGAAGGCAGCTCTCAACTCACCTCTTGTTTATGAGGCTAGTACCGCTGCCCCGGGTGTACCTGCAGGCCATAAGCCAACCACCTAAGTCAAAGGAACAACTCTGTAGGGAATTCCTGCTTTGGCTAAAATAGCCATGCCTCAGGGTGGACGCATTGTGTGGTGTGCATGCGTGAGTGCACAGCAAGTGAGTCCAAAACCATTTTCCTTGTGAGACCCAGGCCCCGGAAGAAGCCAGAACACGACTCCCCACTTGCTCCATGAAGCTAGTACTGCGGCCCCACTTTTGAATGGAAGTCTAATAGCTAGCGTTCTAACTCGAAGAAATAACACTGTAGAGAAACCGTGCTTTAGCTACCGTCGACCTCTCTGTGGGCGAAGCAGTTTAGGGTGTACTGTGGCTGAGAGCCTGGGGACGGTTTCAATATCGTAATATCGGGGGAGAGACAGGCCGGTACACAAGGCAGCTCTCAACTCACATCATGGTTATGGGGCTAGTACCGTTGCCCAGGGTGTGTGTGCAGGCTTAAACACAGCCACCTAACTCGAAGGAAAAACTCGGTTGAGAGCCTGTGCTTCAGGTAAAACAGTTGCTCCTGAGGGTGGCAGCATTTTGTTGTGTGCGTGCGTGAGAGCACTGCAAGGGAGTCCAAAGGTTTTTGCGAGTGAGACTCAGGCCCCAGCGAAAGGCAGAACACGACTCCCCATGTGTTTGACCAAGCTAGCACGGCAGCCCCACATTTGCATGGAAGTCTAATCGCTCGCGTTCTCCCTGGAAGAAACAACACGGTAGAGAAACCGTGCTTTAGCTACCATCCACCTCTCTGAGGGAGGAAGCCCTTTCCAGGCTACCGTGGGTGAGAGCCTGAGGAACGGGTTCCTTACGTGAAACCGAGGGAGAAGGAGTCCGGCCCAGAAGGCTCCTCTCGACTCAGCTCTTGTTACCTGAAGCTAACACTTTGGCTCCATGTGTGCATAGGAATGCTAAGGGCTCCACACTGATTTGGCAGAAAGAAGCCGGTCAAGAACCCCAGCTTGAGCACATTCGCCTCTCCACAGGGTGGCAGCATTTTCAAGTCGGCTTGAGTGCAAACCTGGGGAAGGAGTCCCAGCAGATTTCGGAGGGAGAAATAAGCATGGGCAGAAGGCACCTATCGACTCAACTCTTGTTCGGGAAACTAGATCGGCTCTCCCGTGTGTGCGTGGAGTGCTCAGTGCCATCCACGCAACGCAAAGGAACAAAACTGTAGAGAACCCGTGCCTCAGCAAAGATCGCCCTTCCTGAGCGTGAACTTCATCTATTGTGTGTTTTTGTGAAAGCATGAGAAATGGAACCTAAACGTAACTCGGAGTGAGAAGCAGGCTTGGAAGGAAGGCTGCTGTCGACTCACCTCTTGTTTGAGGAGATTAGCACTGCTGTACCCTGTGTGCCTGGATGCCTAGTAACCAGGCTACTAACACCAAGAATCAATCCTATAGAGTGACTGCGCTTGAGTTAACATTGCCGTTCCTGAAGCAGGAGGAATTTGACACTGCTCGTGTAGGAGAGACCGGGCAAAGGGTCCCATACGTGAAATGGACTGAGAAACAGGCCGGTGTGGAAGGCAGCTCTCAACTCACCTCTGGTTTATGAGGCTAGTACCCTTGCCCCGGGGGTGCCTGCAGGCCTAAAGCCAACCACCTAACTCAAAGGAACAACTCTGTAGGGAATTCCTGCTTTGGCTAAAAGAGCCATGCCTCAGGGTGGACGCATTTTGCTGTGTGCATGCATGAGCGCACTGCAAGTGAGTCCAAAACCATTTTCCTTGTGAGACCCAGGCCCCGGAAGAAGCCAGAACACGACTCCCCACTTGCTCCATGAAGCTAGTACTACGGCCCCACTTTTGCATGGAAGTCTAATAGCTAGCTTTCTAACTCGGAGAAAAAACACTGTAGAGAAACCGAGCGTTAGCTACCGTCGACCTCTCTGTGGGCGAAGCAGTTTAGGGTGTACTGTGGCTGAGAGCCTGGGGACGGTTTCAATATCGTAATATCGGGGGAGAGACAGGCCGGTACACAAGGCAGCTCTCAACTCACATCATGGTTATGGGGCTAGTACCGTTGCCCAGGGTGTGTGTGCAGGCTTAAACACAGCCACCTAACTCGAAGGAAAAACTCGGTTGAGAGCCTGTGCTTCAGGTAAAACAGTTGCTCCTGAGGGTGGCAGCATTTTGTTGTGTGCGTGCGTGAGAGCACTGCAAGGGAGTCCAAAGGTTTTTGCGAGTGAGACTCAGGCCCCAGCGAAAGGCAGAACACGACTCCCCATGTGTTTGACCAAGCTAGCACGGCAGCCCCACATTTGCATGGAAGTCTAATCGCTCGCGTTCTCCCTGGAAGAAACAACACGGTAGAGAAACCGTGCTTTAGCTACCATCCACCTCTCTGAGGGAGGAAGCCCTTTCCAGGCTACCGTGGGTGAGAGCCTGAGGAACGGGTTCCTTACGTGAAACCGAGGGAGAAGGAGTCCGGCCCAGAAGGCTCCTCTCGACTCAGCTCTTGTTACCTGAAGCTAACACTTTGGCTCCATGTGTGCATAGGAATGCTAAGGGCTCCACACTGATTTGGCAGAAAGAAGCCGGTCAAGAACCCCAGCTTGAGCACATTCGCCTCTCCACAGGGTGGCAGCATTTTCAAGTCGGCTTGAGTGCAAACCTGGGGAAGGAGTCCCAGCAGATTTCGGAGGGAGAAATAAGCATGGGCAGAAGGCACCTATCCACTCAACTCTTGTTCGGGAAACTAGATCGGCTCTCCCGTGTGTGCGTGGAGTGCTCAGTGCCATCCACGCAACGCAAAGGAACAAAACTGTAGAGAACCCGTGCCTCAGCAAAGATCGCCCTTCCTGAGCGTGAACTTCATCTATTGTGTGTTTTTGTGAAAGCATGAGAAATGGAACCTAAACGTAACTCGGAGTGAGAAGCAGGCTTGGAAGGAAGGCTGCTGTCGACTCACCTCTTGTTTGAGGAGATTAGCACTGCTGTACCCTGTGTGCCTGGATGCCTAGTAACCAGGCTACTAACACCAAGAATCAATCCTATAGAGTGACTGCGCTTGAGTTAACATTGCCGTTCCTGAAGCAGGAGGAATTTGACACTGCTCGTGTAGGAGAGACCGGGCAAAGGGTCCCACACGTGAAATGGAGTGAGAAACAGGGGGGTGCAGAAGGCAGCTCTCAACTCACCTCTGGTTTATGAGGCTAGTACCCTTGCCCCGGGGGTGCCTGCAGGCCTAAAGCCAACCACCTAACTCAAAGGAACAACTCTGTAGGGAATTCCTGCTTCGGCTAAAAGAGCCATGCCTCAGGGTGGACGCATTTTGCTGTGTGCATGCATGAGCGCACTGCAAGTGAGTCCAAAACCATTTTCCTTGTGAGACCCAGGCCCCGGAAGAAGCCAGAACACGACTCCCCACTTGCTCCATGAAGCTAGTACTACGGCCCCACTTTTGCATGGAAGTCTAATAGCTAGCTTTCTAACTCGGAGAAAAAACACTGTAGAGAAACCGAGCGTTAGCTACCGTCGACCTCTCTGTGGGCGAAGCAGTTTAGGGTGTACTGTGGCTGAGAGCCTGGGGACGGTTTCAATATCGTAAAATCGGGGGAGAGACAGGCCGGTACAGAAGCCAGCTCTCAACTCACATCATGGTTATGGGGCTAGTACCGTTGCCCAGGGTGTGTGTGCAGGCTTAAACACAGCCACCTAACTCGAAGGAAAAACTCGGTTGAGAGCCTGTGCTTCAGGTAAAACAGTTGCTCCTGAGGGTGGCAGCATTTTGTTGTGTGCGTGCGTGAGAGCACTGCAAGGGAGTCCAAAGGTTTTTGCGAGTGAGACTCAGGCCCCAGGGAAAGGCAGAACACGACTCCCCATGTGTTTGACCAAGCTAGCACGGCAGCCCCACATTTGCATGGAAGTCTAATAGCTAGCGTTCTAACTCGAAGAAACTACACAGTAGAGAAACTGTGCTTTAGCTACCGTCGACCTCTCTGTGGGCGAAGCAGTTTAGGGTGTACTGTGGCTGAGAGCCTGGGGACGGTTTCAATATCGTAATATCGTGGGAGAGACAGGCCGGTACAGAAGGCAGCTCTCAACTCACATCATGGTTATGGGGCTAGTACCGTTGCCCAGGGTGTGTGTGGCAGCTGAAACACAGCCACCTACCTCGAAGGAGGAACTCGGTTGAGAGCCTGTGCTGCAGGTAAAAGAGCTGCCCCTGAGGGTGGCAGCATTTTGTTGTGTGCGTGCGTGAGAGCACTGCAAGGGAGTCCAAAGCTTTTTGCGAGTGAGACTCAGGCCCCAGCGAAAGGCAGAACACGACTCCCCATGTGTTTCATCACGCTAGCACGGCAGCCCCACTTTTGCATGGAAGTCTAATACCTAGCGTTCTAACTCGAAGAAACAACACTGTAGAGAAACCGTACTTTAGCTACCGTCGACCTCTCTGTGGGCGAAGCGGTTTAGGGTGTACTGTGGCTGAGAGCCTGGGGACGGTTTCAATATCGTAATATCGGGGGAGAGACAGGCCGGTACAGAGGGCAGCTCTCAACTCACATCATGGTTATGGGGCTAGTACCGTTGCCCAGGGTGTGTGTGGCAGCTGAAACACAGCCACCTACCTCGAAGGAGAAACTCGGTTGAGAGCCTGTGCTGCAGGTAAAACAGCTGCTCCTGAGAGTGGAAGCATTTTGTTGTGTGCGTGCGTGAGAGCACTGCAAGGGAGTCCAAAGCTTTTTGCGAGTGAGACTCAGGCCCCAGCGAAAGGCAGAACACGACTCCCCATGTGTTTCATCACGCTAACACGGCAGCCCCTCTTTTGCATGGAAGTCTAACAGCTAGTGTTCTAACTCGAAGAAACATCACTGTAGAGAAACCGTGCTTTAGCTACCGTCGACCTCTAGACGGAGGAAGCATTACACGGAGTACCGTGGCTGAGAGCCTGGGGAACGGGTTCCATACGTGAAACCAAGGGAGAAATAGGTCTGGGCAGAAGGCACCTGTGGACTCAGCTCTTGCTACCTGAAGCTAACACTACTGCTCCATGTGTGCTTGGAATGCTATGTGCTCGACACTGACTGGGAAGAAACAAGCCTGTAAAGAATCCCAGCTGCAGCTCATTCGCCTACCAGGCTACTAACACCAAGAATCAATGCTGTAGCGTTACTTCGCTTTAGCTAACATTGCCGATCCTGACGCCGCAGGAGTTGTATAGTGCTCGTGTATGAGAGACCGGGGAAAGGGTCCCATACGTGAAATGGACTGAGAAACAGGCCGGTGTGGAAGGCAGCTCTCAACTCACCTCTTGTTTATGAGGCTAGTACCGCTGCCCCGGGTGTACCTGCAGGCCATAAGCCAACCACCTAAGTCAAAGGAACAACTCTGTAGGGAATTCCTGCTTTGGCTAAAATAGCCATGCCTCAGGGTGGACGCATTGTGTGGTGTGCATGCGTGAGTGCACAGCAAGTGAGTCCAAAACCATTTTCCTTGTGAGACCCAGGCCCCGGAAGAAGCCAGAACACGACTCCCCACTTGCTCCATGAAGCTAGTACTGCGGCCCCACTTTTGAATGGAAGTCTAATAGCTAGCGTTCTAACTCGAAGAAATAACACTGTAGAGAAACCGTGCTTTAGCTACCGTCGACCTCTCTGTGGGCGAAGCAGTTTAGGGTGTACTGTGGCTGAGAGCCTGGGGACGGTTTCAATATCGTAATATCGGGGGAGAGACAGGCCGGTACACAAGGCAGCTCTCAACTCACATCATGGTTATGGGGCTAGTACCGTTGCCCAGGGTGTGTGTGCAGGCTTAAACACAGCCACCTAACTCGAAGGAAAAACTCGGTTGAGAGCCTGTGCTTCAGGTAAAACAGTTGCTCCTGAGGGTGGCAGCATTTTGTTGTGTGCGTGCGTGAGAGCACTGCAAGGGAGTCCAAAGGTTTTTGCGAGTGAGACTCAGGCCCCAGCGAAAGGCAGAACACGACTCCCCATGTGTTTGACCAAGCTAGCACGGCAGCCCCACATTTGCATGGAAGTCTAATCGCTCGCGTTCTCCCTGGAAGAAACAACACGGTAGAGAAACCGTGCTTTAGCTACCATCCACCTCTCTGAGGGAGGAAGCCCTTTCCAGGCTACCGTGGGTGAGAGCCTGAGGAACGGGTTCCTTACGTGAAACCGAGGGAGAAGGAGTCCGGCCCAGAAGGCTCCTCTCGACTCAGCTCTTGTTACCTGAAGCTAACACTTTGGCTCCATGTGTGCATAGGAATGCTAAGGGCTCCACACTGATTTGGCAGAAAGAAGCCGGTCAAGAACCCCAGCTTGAGCACATTCGCCTCTCCACAGGGTGGCAGCATTTTCAAGTCGGCTTGAGTGCAAACCTGGGGAAGGAGTCCCAGCAGATTTCGGAGGGAGAAATAAGCATGGGCAGAAGGCACCTATCGACTCAACTCTTGTTCGGGAAACTAGATCGGCTCTCCCGTGTGTGCGTGGAGTGCTCAGTGCCATCCACGCAACGCAAAGGAACAAAACTGTAGAGAACCCGTGCCTCAGCAAAGATCGCCCTTCCTGAGCGTGAACTTCATCTATTGTGTGTTTTTGTGAAAGCATGAGAAATGGAACCTAAACGTAACTCGGAGTGAGAAGCAGGCTTGGAAGGAAGGCTGCTGTCGACTCACCTCTTGTTTGAGGAGATTAGCACTGCTGTACCCTGTGTGCCTGGATGCCTAGTAACCAGGCTACTAACACCAAGAATCAATCCTATAGAGTGACTGCGCTTGAGTTAACATTGCCGTTCCTGAAGCAGGAGGAATTTGACACTGCTCGTGTAGGAGAGACCGGGCAAAGGGTCCCATACGTGAAATGGACTGAGAAACAGGCCGGTGTGGAAGGCAGCTCTCAACTCACCTCTGGTTTATGAGGCTAGTACCCTTGCCCCGGGGGTGCCTGCAGGCCTAAAGCCAACCACCTAACTCAAAGGAACAACTCTGTAGGGAATTCCTGCTTTGGCTAAAAGAGCCATGCCTCAGGGTGGACGCATTTTGCTGTGTGCATGCATGAGCGCACTGCAAGTGAGTCCAAAACCATTTTCCTTGTGAGACCCAGGCCCCGGAAGAAGCCAGAACACGACTCCCCACTTGCTCCATGAAGCTAGTACTACGGCCCCACTTTTGCATGGAAGTCTAATAGCTAGCTTTCTAACTCGGAGAAAAAACACTGTAGAGAAACCGAGCGTTAGCTACCGTCGACCTCTCTGTGGGCGAAGCAGTTTAGGGTGTACTGTGGCTGAGAGCCTGGGGACGGTTTCAATATCGTAATATCGGGGGAGAGACAGGCCGGTACACAAGGCAGCTCTCAACTCACATCATGGTTATGGGGCTAGTACCGTTGCCCAGGGTGTGTGTGCAGGCTTAAACACAGCCACCTAACTCGAAGGAAAAACTCGGTTGAGAGCCTGTGCTTCAGGTAAAACAGTTGCTCCTGAGGGTGGCAGCATTTTGTTGTGTGCGTGCGTGAGAGCACTGCAAGGGAGTCCAAAGGTTTTTGCGAGTGAGACTCAGGCCCCAGCGAAAGGCAGAACACGACTCCCCATGTGTTTGACCAAGCTAGCACGGCAGCCCCACATTTGCATGGAAGTCTAATCGCTCGCGTTCTCCCTGGAAGAAACAACACGGTAGAGAAACCGTGCTTTAGCTACCATCCACCTCTCTGAGGGAGGAAGCCCTTTCCAGGCTACCGTGGGTGAGAGCCTGAGGAACGGGTTCCTTACGTGAAACCGAGGGAGAAGGAGTCCGGCCCAGAAGGCTCCTCTCGACTCAGCTCTTGTTACCTGAAGCTAACACTTTGGCTCCATGTGTGCATAGGAATGCTAAGGGCTCCACACTGATTTGGCAGAAAGAAGCCGGTCAAGAACCCCAGCTTGAGCACATTCGCCTCTCCACAGGGTGGCAGCATTTTCAAGTCGGCTTGAGTGCAAACCTGGGGAAGGAGTCCCAGCAGATTTCGGAGGGAGAAATAAGCATGGGCAGAAGGCACCTATCCACTCAACTCTTGTTCGGGAAACTAGATCGGCTCTCCCGTGTGTGCGTGGAGTGCTCAGTGCCATCCACGCAACGCAAAGGAACAAAACTGTAGAGAACCCGTGCCTCAGCAAAGATCGCCCTTCCTGAGCGTGAACTTCATCTATTGTGTGTTTTTGTGAAAGCATGAGAAATGGAACCTAAACGTAACTCGGAGTGAGAAGCAGGCTTGGAAGGAAGGCTGCTGTCGACTCACCTCTTGTTTGAGGAGATTAGCACTGCTGTACCCTGTGTGCCTGGATGCCTAGTAACCAGGCTACTAACACCAAGAATCAATCCTATAGAGTGACTGCGCTTGAGTTAACATTGCCGTTCCTGAAGCAGGAGGAATTTGACACTGCTCGTGTAGGAGAGACCGGGCAAAGGGTCCCACACGTGAAATGGAGTGAGAAACAGGGGGGTGCAGAAGGCAGCTCTCAACTCACCTCTGGTTTATGAGGCTAGTACCCTTGCCCCGGGGGTGCCTGCAGGCCTAAAGCCAACCACCTAACTCAAAGGAACAACTCTGTAGGGAATTCCTGCTTCGGCTAAAAGAGCCATGCCTCAGGGTGGACGCATTTTGCTGTGTGCATGCATGAGCGCACTGCAAGTGAGTCCAAAACCATTTTCCTTGTGAGACCCAGGCCCCGGAAGAAGCCAGAACACGACTCCCCACTTGCTCCATGAAGCTAGTACTACGGCCCCACTTTTGCATGGAAGTCTAATAGCTAGCTTTCTAACTCGGAGAAAAAACACTGTAGAGAAACCGAGCGTTAGCTACCGTCGACCTCTCTGTGGGCGAAGCAGTTTAGGGTGTACTGTGGCTGAGAGCCTGGGGACGGTTTCAATATCGTAAAATCGGGGGAGAGACAGGCCGGTACAGAAGCCAGCTCTCAACTCACATCATGGTTATGGGGCTAGTACCGTTGCCCAGGGTGTGTGTGCAGGCTTAAACACAGCCACCTAACTCGAAGGAAAAACTCGGTTGAGAGCCTGTGCTTCAGGTAAAACAGTTGCTCCTGAGGGTGGCAGCATTTTGTTGTGTGCGTGCGTGAGAGCACTGCAAGGGATTCCAAAGGTTTTTGCGAGTGAGACTCAGGCCCCAGCGAAAGGCAGAACACGACTCCCCATGTGTTTGACCAAGCTAGCACGGCAGCCCCACATTTGCATGGAAGTCTAATAGCTAGCGTTCTAACTCGAAGAAACTACACAGTAGAGAAACTGTGCTTTAGCTACCGTCGACCTCTCTGTGGGCGAAGCAGTTTAGGGTGTAGTGTGGCTGAGAGCCTGGGGACGGTTTCAATATCGTAATATCGTGGGAGAGACAGGCCGGTACAGAAGGCAGCTCTCAACTCACATCATGGTTATGGGGCTAGTACCGTTGCCCAGGGTGTGTGTGGCAGCTGAAACACAGCCACCTACCTCGAAGGAGGAACTCGGTTGAGAGCCTGTGCTGCAGGTAAAAGAGCTGCCCCTGAGGGTGGCAGCATTTTGTTGTGTGCGTGCGTGAGAGCACTGCAAGGGAGTCCAAAGCTTTTTGCGAGTGAGACTCAGGCCCCAACGAAAGGCAGAACACGACTCCCCATGTGTTTCATCACGCTAGTACGGCAGCCCCACTTTTGCATGGAAGTCTAATACCTAGCGTTCTAACTCGAAGAAACAACACTGTAGAGAAACCGTACTTTAGCTACCGTCGACCTCTCTGTGGGCGAAGCGGTTTAGGGTGTACTGTGGCTGAGAGCCTGGGGACGGTTTCAATATCGTAATATCGGGGGAGAGACAGGCCGGTACAGAGGGCAGCTCTCAACTCACATCATGGTTATGGGGCTAGTACCGTTGCCCAGGGTGTGTGTGGCAGCTGAAACACAGCCACCTACCTCGAAGGAGGAACTCGGTTGAGAGCCTGTGCTGCAGGTAAAACAGCTGCTCCTGAGAGTGGAAGCATTTTGTTGTGTGCGTGCGTGAGAGCACTGCAAGGGAGTCCAAAGCTTTTTGCGAGTGAGACTCAGGCCCCAGCGAAAGGCAGAACACGACTCCCCATGTGTTTCATCACGCTAACACGGCAGCCCCTCTTTTGCATGGAAGTCTAACAGCTAGTGTTCTAACTCGAAGAAACATCACTGTAGAGAAACCGTGCTTTAGCTACCGTCGACCTCTAGACGGAGGAAGCATTACACGGAGTACCGTGGCTGAGAGCCTGGGGAACGGGTTCCATACGTGAAACCAAGGGAGAAATAGGTCTGGGCAGAAGGCACCTGTGGACTCAGCTCTTGCTACCTGAAGCTAACACTACTGCTCCATGTGTGCTTGGAATGCTATGTGCTCGACACTGACTGGGAAGAAACAAGCCTGTAAAGAATCCCAGCTGCAGCTCATTCGCCTACCAGGCTACTAACACCAAGAATCAATGCTGTAGCGTTACTTCGCTTTAGCTAACATTGCCGATCCTGACGCCGCAGGAGTTGTATAGTGCTCGTGTATGAGAGACCGGGGAAAGGGTCCCATACGTGAAATGGACTGAGAAACAGGCCGGTGTGGAAGGCAGCTCTCAACTCACCTCTTGTTTATGAGGCTAGTACCGCTGCCCCGGGTGTACCTGCAGGCCATAAGCCAACCACCTAAGTCAAAGGAACAACTCTGTAGGGAATTCCTGCTTTGGCTAAAATAGCCATGCCTCAGGGTGGACACATTGTGTGGTGTGCATGCGTGAGTGCACAGCAAGTGAGTCCAAAACCATTTTCCTTGTGAGACCCAGGCCCCGGAAGAAGCCAGAACACGACTCCCCACTTGCTCCATGAAGCTAGTACTGCGGCCCCACTTTTGAATGGAAGTCTAATAGCTAGCGTTCTAACTCGAAGAAATAACACTGTAGAGAAACCGTGCTTTAGCTACCGTCGACCTCTCTGTGGGCGAAGCAGTTTAGGGTGTACTGTGGCTGAGAGCCTGGGGACGGTTTCAATATCGTAATATCGGGGGAGAGACAGGCCGGTACACAAGGCAGCTCTCAACTCACATCATGGTTATGGGGCTAGTACCGTTGCCCAGGGTGTGTGTGCAGGCTTAAACACAGCCACCTAACTCGAAGGAAAAACTCGGTTGAGAGCCTGTGCTTCAGGTAAAACAGTTGCTCCTGAGGGTGGCAGCATTTTGTTGTGTGCGTGCGTGAGAGCACTGCAAGGGAGTCCAAAGGTTTTTGCGAGTGAGACTCAGGCCCCAGCGAAAGGCAGAACACGACTCCCCATGTGTTTGACCAAGCTAGCACGGCAGCCCCACATTTGCATGGAAGTCTAATCGCTCGCGTTCTCCCTGGAAGAAACAACACGGTAGAGAAACCGTGCTTTAGCTACCATCCACCTCTCTGAGGGAGGAAGCCCTTTCCAGGCTACCGTGGGTGAGAGCCTGAGGAACGGGTTCCTTACGTGAAACCGAGGGAGAAGGAGTCCGGCCCAGAAGGCTCCTCTCGACTCAGCTCTTGTTACCTGAAGCTAACACTTTGGCTCCATGTGTGCATAGGAATGCTAAGGGCTCCACACTGATTTGGCAGAAAGAAGCCGGTCAAGAACCCCAGCTTGAGCACATTCGCCTCTCCACAGGGTGGCAGCATTTTCAAGTCGGCTTGAGTGCAAACCTGGGGAAGGAGTCCCAGCAGATTTCGGAGGGAGAAATAAGCATGGGCAGAAGGCACCTATCGACTCAACTCTTGTTCGGGAAACTAGATCGGCTCTCCCGTGTGTGCGTGGAGTGCTCAGTGCCATCCACGCAACGCAAAGGAACAAAACTGTAGAGAACCCGTGCCTCAGCAAAGATCGCCCTTCCTGAGCGTGAACTTCATCTATTGTGTGTTTTTGTGAAAGCATGAGAAATGGAACCTAAACGTAACTCGGAGTGAGAAGCAGGCTTGGAAGGAAGGCTGCTGTCGACTCACCTCTTGTTTGAGGAGATTAGCACTGCTGTACCCTGTGTGCCTGGATGCCTAGTAACCAGGCTACTAACACCAAGAATCAATCCTATAGAGTGACTGCGCTTGAGTTAACATTGCCGTTCCTGAAGCAGGAGGAATTTGACACTGCTCGTGTAGGAGAGACCGGGCAAAGGGTCCCACACGTGAAATGGAGTGAGAAACAGGGGGGTGCAGAAGGCAGCTCTCAACTCACCTCTGGTTTATGAGGCTAGTACCCTTGCCCCGGGGGTGCCTGCAGGCCTAAAGCCAACCACCTAACTCAAAGGAACAACTCTGTAGGGAATTCCTGCTTCGGCTAAAAGAGCCATGCCTCAGGGTGGACGCATTTTGCTGTGTGCATGCATGAGCGCACTGCAAGTGAGTCCAAAACCATTTTCCTTGTGAGACCCAGGCCCCGGAAGAAGCCAGAACACGACTCCCCACTTGCTCCATGAAGCTAGTACTACGGCCCCACTTTTGCATGGAAGTCTAATAGCTAGCTTTCTAACTCGGAGAAAAAACACTGTAGAGAAACCTAGCGTTAGCTACCGTCGACCTCTCTGTGGGCGAAGCAGTTTAGGGTGTACTGTGGCTGAGAGCCTGGGGACGGTTTCAATATCGTAAAATCGGGGGAGAGACAGGCCGGTACAGAAGCCAGCTCTCAACTCACATCATGGTTATGGGGCTAGTACCGTTGCCCAGGGTGTGTGTGCAGGCTTAAACACAGCCACCTAACTCGAAGGAAAAACTCGGTTGAGAGCCTGTGCTTCAGGTAAAACAGTTGCTCCTGAGGGTGGCAGCATTTTGTTGTGTGCGTGCGTGAGAGCACTGCAAGGGAGTCCAAAGGTTTTTGCGAGTGAGACTCAGGCCCCAGGGAAAGGCAGAACACGACTCCCCATGTGTTTGACCAAGCTAGCACGGCAGCCCCACATTTGCATGGAAGTCTAATAGCTAGCGTTCTAACTCGAAGAAACTACACAGTAGAGAAACTGTGCTTTAGCTACCGTCGACCTCTCTGTGGGCGAAGCAGTTTAGGGTGTACTGTGGCTGAGAGCCTGGGGACGGTTTCAATATCGTAATATCGTGGGAGAGACAGGCCGGTACAGAAGGCAGCTCTCAACTCACATCATGGTTATGGGGCTAGTACCGTTGCCCAGGGTGTGTGTGGCAGCTGAAACACAGCCACCTACCTCGAAGGAGGAACTCGGTTGAGAGCCTGTGCTGCAGGTAAAAGAGCTGCCCCTGAGGGTGGCAGCATTTTGTTGTGTGCGTGCGTGAGAGCACTGCAAGGGAGTCCAAAGCTTTTTGCGAGTGAGACTCAGGCCCCAGCGAAAGGCAGAACACGACTCCCCATGTGTTTCATCACGCTAGCACGGCAGCCCCACTTTTGCATGGAAGTCTAATACCTAGCGTTCTAACTCGAAGAAACAACACTGTAGAGAAACCGTACTTTAGCTACCGTCGACCTCTCTGTGGGCGAAGCGGTTTAGGGTGTACTGTGGCTGAGAGCCTGGGGACGGTTTCAATATCGTAATATCGGGGGAGAGACAGGCCGGTACAGAGGGCAGCTCTCAACTCACATCATGGTTATGGGGCTAGTACCGTTGCCCAGGGTGTGTGTGGCAGCTGAAACACAGCCACCTACCTCGAAGGAGGAACTCGGTTGAGAGCCTGTGCTGCAGGTAAAACAGCTGCTCCTGAGAGTGGAAGCATTTTGTTGTGTGCGTGCGTGAGAGCACTGCAAGGGAGTCCAAAGCTTTTTGCGAGTGAGACTCAGGCCCCAGCGAAAGGCAGAACACGACTCCCCATGTGTTTCATCACGCTAACACGGCAGCCCCTCTTTTGCATGGAAGTCTAACAGCTAGTGTTCTAACTCGAAGAAACATCACTGTAGAGAAACCGTGCTTTAGCTACCGTCGACCTCTAGACGGAGGAAGCATTACACGGAGTACCGTGGCTGAGAGCCTGGGGAACGGGTTCCATACGTGAAACCAAGGGAGAAATAGGTCTGGGCAGAAGGCACCTGTGGACTCAGCTCTTGCTACCTGAAGCTAACACTACTGCTCCATGTGTGCTTGGAATGCTATGTGCTCGACACTGACTGGGAAGAAACAAGCCTGTAAAGAATCCCAGCTGCAGCTCATTCGCCTACCAGGCTACTAACACCAAGAATCAATGCTGTAGCGTTACTTCGCTTTAGCTAACATTGCCGATCCTGACGCCGCAGGAGTTGTATAGTGCTCGTGTATGAGAGACCGGGGAAAGGGTCCCATACGTGAAATGGACTGAGAAACAGGCCGGTGTGGAAGGCAGCTCTCAACTCACCTCTTGTTTATGAGGCTAGTACCGCTGCCCCGGGTGTACCTGCAGGCCATAAGCCAACCACCTAAGTCAAAGGAACAACTCTGTAGGGAATTCCTGCTTTGGCTAAAATAGCCATGCCTCAGGGTGGACACATTGTGTGGTGTGCATGCGTGAGTGCACAGCAAGTGAGTCCAAAACCATTTTCCTTGTGAGACCCAGGCCCCGGAAGAAGCCAGAACACGACTCCCCACTTGCTCCATGAAGCTAGTACTGCGGCCCCACTTTTGAATGGAAGTCTAATAGCTAGCGTTCTAACTCGAAGAAATAACACTGTAGAGAAACCGTGCTTTAGCTACCGTCGACCTCTCTGTGGGCGAAGCAGTTTAGGGTGTACTGTGGCTGAGAGCCTGGGGACGGTTTCAATATCGTAATATCGGGGGAGAGACAGGCCGGTACACAAGGCAGCTCTCAACTCACATCATGGTTATGGGGCTAGTACCGTTGCCCAGGGTGTGTGTGCAGGCTTAAACACAGCCACCTAACTCGAAGGAAAAACTCGGTTGAGAGCCTGTGCTTCAGGTAAAACAGTTGCTCCTGAGGGTGGCAGCATTTTGTTGTGTGCGTGCGTGAGAGCACTGCAAGGGAGTCCAAAGGTTTTTGCGAGTGAGACTCAGGCCCCAGCGAAAGGCAGAACACGACTCCCCATGTGTTTGACCAAGCTAGCACGGCAGCCCCACATTTGCATGGAAGTCTAATCGCTCGCGTTCTCCCTGGAAGAAACAACACGGTAGAGAAACCGTGCTTTAGCTACCATCCACCTCTCTGAGGGAGGAAGCCCTTTCCAGGCTACCGTGGGTGAGAGCCTGAGGAACGGGTTCCTTACGTGAAACCGAGGGAGAAGGAGTCCGGCCCAGAAGGCTCCTCTCGACTCAGCTCTTGTTACCTGAAGCTAACACTTTGGCTCCATGTGTGCATAGGAATGCTAAGGGCTCCACACTGATTTGGCAGAAAGAAGCCGGTCAAGAACCCCAGCTTCAGCACATTCGCCTCTCCACAGGGTGGCAGCATTTTCAAGTCGGCTTGAGTGCAAACCTGGGGAAGGAGTCCCAGCAGATTTCGGAGGGAGAAATAAGCATGGGCAGAAGGCACCTATCGACTCAACTCTTGTTCGGGAAACTAGATCGGCTCTCCCGTGTGTGCGTGGAGTGCTCAGTGCCATCCACGCAACGCAAAGGAACAAAACTGTAGAGAACCCGTGCCTCAGCAAAGATCGCCCTTCCTGAGCGTGAACTTCATCTATTGTGTGTTTTTGTGAAAGCATGAGAAATGGAACCTAAACGTAACTCGGAGTGAGAAGCAGGCTTGGAAGGAAGGCTGCTGTCGACTCACCTCTTGTTTGAGGAGATTAGCACTGCTGTACCCTGTGTGCCTGGATGCCTAGTAACCAGGCTACTAACACCAAGAATCAATCCTATAGAGTGACTGCGCTTGAGTTAACATTGCCGTTCCTGAAGCAGGAGGAATTTGACACTGCTCGTGTAGGAGAGACCGGGCAAAGGGTCCCACACGTGAAATGGAGTGAGAAACAGGGGGGTGCAGAAGGCAGCTCTCAACTCACCTCTGGTTTATGAGGCTAGTACCCTTGCCCCGGGGGTGCCTGCAGGCCTAAAGCCAACCACCTAACTCAAAGGAACAACTCTGTAGGGAATTCCTGCTTCGGCTAAAAGAGCCATGCCTCAGGGTGGACGCATTTTGCTGTGTGCATGCATGAGCGCACTGCAAGTGAGTCCAAAACCATTTTCCTTGTGAGACCCAGGCCCCGGAAGAAGCCAGAACACGACTCCCCACTTGCTCCATGAAGCTAGTACTACGGCCCCACTTTTGCATGGAAGTCTAATAGCTAGCTTTCTAACTCGGAGAAAAAACACTGTAGAGAAACCGAGCGTTAGCTACCGTCGACCTCTCTGTGGGCGAAGCAGTTTAGGGTGTACTGTGGCTGAGAGCCTGGGGACGGTTTCAATATCGTAAAATCGGGGGAGAGACAGGCCGGTACAGAAGCCAGCTCTCAACTCACATCATGGTTATGGGGCTAGTACCGTTGCCCAGGGTGTGTGTGCAGGCTTAAACACAGCCACCTAACTCGAAGGAAAAACTCGGTTGAGAGCCTGTGCTTCAGGTAAAACAGTTGCTCCTGACGGTGGCAGCATTTTGTTGTGTGCGTGCGTGAGAGCACTGCAAGGGAGTCCAAAGGTTTTTGCGAGTGAGACTCAGGCCCCAGCGAAAGGCAGAACACGACTCCCCATGTGTTTGACCAAGCTAGCACGGCAGCCCCACATTTGCATGGAAGTCTAATAGCTAGCGTTCTAACTCGAAGAAACTACACAGTAGAGAAACTGTGCTTTAGCTACCGTCGACCTCTCTGTGGGCGAAGCAGTTTAGGGTGTACTGTGGCTGAGAGCCTGGGGACGGTTTCAATATCGTAATATCGTGGGAGAGACAGGCCGGTACAGAAGGCAGCTCTCAACTCACATCATGGTTATGGGGCTAGTACCGTTGCCCAGGGTGTGTGTGGCAGCTGAAACACAGCCACCTACCTCGAAGGAGGAACTCGGTTGAGAGCCTGTGCTGCAGGTAAAAGAGCTGCCCCTGAGGGTGGCAGCATTTTGTTGTGTGCGTGCGTGAGAGCACTGCAAGGGAGTCCAAAGCTTTTTGCGAGTGAGACTCAGGCCCCAGCGAAAGGCAGAACACGACTCCCCATGTGTTTCATCACGCTAGCACGGCAGCCCCACTTTTGCATGGAAGTCTAATACCTAGCGTTCTAACTCGAAGAAACAACACTGTAGAGAAACCGTACTTTAGCTACCGTCGACCTCTCTGTGGGCGAAGCGGTTTAGGGTGTACTGTGGCTGAGAGCCTGGGGACGGTTTCAATATCGTAATATCGGGGGAGAGACAGGCCGGTACAGAGGGCAGCTCTCAACTCACATCATGGTTATGGGGCTAGTACCGTTGCCCAGGGTGTGTGTGGCAGCTGAAACACAGCCACCTACCTCGAAGGAGAAACTCGGTTGAGAGCCTGTGCTGCAGGTAAAACAGCTGCTCCTGAGAGTGGAAGCATTTTGTTGTGTGCGTGCGTGAGAGCACTGCAAGGGAGTCCAAAGCTTTTTGCGAGTGAGACTCAGGCCCCAGCGAAAGGCAGAACACGACTCCCCATGTGTTTCATCACGCTAACACGGCAGCCCCTCTTTTGCATGGAAGTCTAACAGCTAGTGTTCTAACTCGAAGAAACATCACTGTAGAGAAACCGTGCTTTAGCTACCGTCGACCTCTAGACGGAGGAAGCATTACACGGAGTACCGTGGCTGAGAGCCTGGGGAACGGGTTCCATACGTGAAACCAAGGGAGAAATAGGTCTGGGCAGAAGGCACCTGTGGACTCAGCTCTTGCTACCTGAAGCTAACACTACTGCTCCATGTGTGCTTGGAATGCTATGTGCTCGACACTGACTGGGAAGAAACAAGCCTGTAAAGAATCCCAGCTGCAGCTCATTCGCCTACCAGGCTACTAACACCAAGAATCAATGCTGTAGCGTTACTTCGCTTTAGCTAACATTGCCGATCCTGACGCCGCAGGAGTTGTATAGTGCTCGTGTATGAGAGACCGGGGAAAGGGTCCCATACGTGAAATGGACTGAGAAACAGGCCGGTGTGGAAGGCAGCTCTCAACTCACCTCTTGTTTATGAGGCTAGTACCGCTGCCCCGGGTGTACCTGCAGGCCATAAGCCAACCACCTAAGTCAAAGGAACAACTCTGTAGGGAATTCCTGCTTTGGCTAAAATAGCCATGCCTCAGGGTGGACGCATTGTGTGGTGTGCATGCGTGAGTGCACAGCAAGTGAGTCCAAAACCATTTTCCTTGTGAGACCCAGGCCCCGGAAGAAGCCAGAACACGACTCCCCACTTGCTCCATGAAGCTAGTACTGCGGCCCCACTTTTGAATGGAAGTCTAATAGCTAGCGTTCTAACTCGAAGAAATAACACTGTAGAGAAACCGTGCTTTAGCTACCGTCGACCTCTCTGTGGGCGAAGCAGTTTAGGGTGTACTGTGGCTGAGAGCCTGGGGACGGTTTCAATATCGTAATATCGGGGGAGAGACAGGCCGGTACACAAGGCAGCTCTCAACTCACATCATGGTTATGGGGCTAGTACCGTTGCCCAGGGTGTGTGTGCAGGCTTAAACACAGCCACCTAACTCGAAGGAAAAACTCGGTTGAGAGCCTGTGCTTCAGGTAAAACAGTTGCTCCTGAGGGTGGCAGCATTTTGTTGTGTGCGTGCGTGAGAGCACTGCAAGGGAGTCCAAAGGTTTTTGCGAGTGAGACTCAGGCCCCAGCGAAAGGCAGAACACGACTCCCCATGTGTTTGACCAAGCTAGCACGGCAGCCCCACATTTGCATGGAAGTCTAATCGCTCGCGTTCTCCCTGGAAGAAACAACACGGTAGAGAAACCGTGCTTTAGCTACCATCCACCTCTCTGAGGGAGGAAGCCCTTTCCAGGCTACCGTGGGTGAGAGCCTGAGGAACGGGTTCCTTACGTGAAACCGAGGGAGAAGGAGTCCGGCCCAGAAGGCTCCTCTCGACTCAGCTCTTGTTACCTGAAGCTAACACTTTGGCTCCATGTGTGCATAGGAATGCTAAGGGCTCCACACTGATTTGGCAGAAAGAAGCCGGTCAAGAACCCCAGCTTCAGCACATTCGCCTCTCCACAGGGTGGCAGCATTTTCAAGTCGGCTTGAGTGCAAACCTGGGGAAGGAGTCCCAGCAGATTTCGGAGGGAGAAATAAGCATGGGCAGAAGGCACCTATCGACTCAACTCTTGTTCGGGAAACTAGATCGGCTCTCCCGTGTGTGCGTGGAGTGCTCAGTGCCATCCACGCAACGCAAAGGAACAAAACTGTAGAGAACCCGTGCCTCAGCAAAGATCGCCCTTCCTGAGCGTGAACTTCATCTATTGTGTGTTTTTGTGAAAGCATGAGAAATGGAACCTAAACGTAACTCGGAGTGAGAAGCAGGCTTGGAAGGAAGGCTGCTGTCGACTCACCTCTTGTTTGAGGAGATTAGCACTGCTGTACCCTGTGTGCCTGGATGCCTAGTAACCAGGCTACTAACACCAAGAATCAATCCTATAGAGTGACTGCGCTTGAGTTAACATTGCCGTTCCTGAAGCAGGAGGAATTTGACACTGCTCGTGTAGGAGAGACCGGGCAAAGGGTCCCATACGTGAAATGGACTGAGAAACAGGCCGGTGTGGAAGGCAGCTCTCAACTCACCTCTGGTTTATGAGGCTAGTACCCTTGCCCCGGGGGTGCCTGCAGGCCTAAAGCCAACCACCTAACTCAAAGGAACAACTCTGTAGGGAATTCCTGCTTTGGCTAAAAGAGCCATGCCTCAGGGTGGACGCATTTTGCTGTGTGCATGCATGAGCGCACTGCAAGTGAGTCCAAAACCATTTTCCTTGTGAGACCCAGGCCCCGGAAGAAGCCAGAACACGACTCCCCACTTGCTCCATGAAGCTAGTACTACGGCCCCACTTTTGCATGGAAGTCTAATAGCTAGCTTTCTAACTCGGAGAAAAAACACTGTAGAGAAACCGAGCGTTAGCTACCGTCGACCTCTCTGTGGGCGAAGCAGTTTAGGGTGTACTGTGGCTGAGAGCCTGGGGACGGTTTCAATATCGTAATATCGGGGGAGAGACAGGCCGGTACACAAGGCAGCTCTCAACTCACATCATGGTTATGGGGCTAGTACCGTTGCCCAGGGTGTGTGTGCAGGCTTAAACACAGCCACCTAACTCGAAGGAAAAACTCGGTTGAGAGCCTGTGCTTCAGGTAAAACAGTTGCTCCTGAGGGTGGCAGCATTTTGTTGTGTGCGTGCGTGAGAGCACTGCAAGGGAGTCCAAAGGTTTTTGCGAGTGAGACTCAGGCCCCAGCGAAAGGCAGAACACGACTCCCCATGTGTTTGACCAAGCTAGCACGGCAGCCCCACATTTGCATGGAAGTCTAATCGCTCGCGTTCTCCCTGGAAGAAACAACACGGTAGAGAAACCGTGCTTTAGCTACCATCCACCTCTCTGAGGGAGGAAGCCCTTTCCAGGCTACCGTGGGTGAGAGCCTGAGGAACGGGTTCCTTACGTGAAACCGAGGGAGAAGGAGTCCGGCCCAGAAGGCTCCTCTCGACTCAGCTCTTGTTACCTGAAGCTAACACTTTGGCTCCATGTGTGCATAGGAATGCTAAGGGCTCCACACTGATTTGGCAGAAAGAAGCCGGTCAAGAACCCCAGCTTGAGCACATTCGCCTCTCCACAGGGTGGCAGCATTTTCAAGTCGGCTTGAGTGCAAACCTGGGGAAGGAGTCCCAGCAGATTTCGGAGGGAGAAATAAGCATGGGCAGAAGGCACCTATCCACTCAACTCTTGTTCGGGAAACTAGATCGGCTCTCCCGTGTGTGCGTGGAGTGCTCAGTGCCATCCACGCAACGCAAAGGAACAAAACTGTAGAGAACCCGTGCCTCAGCAAAGATCGCCCTTCCTGAGCGTGAACTTCATCTATTGTGTGTTTTTGTGAAAGCATGAGAAATGGAACCTAAACGTAACTCGGAGTGAGAAGCAGGCTTGGAAGGAAGGCTGCTGTCGACTCACCTCTTGTTTGAGGAGATTAGCACTGCTGTACCCTGTGTGCCTGGATGCCTAGTAACCAGGCTACTAACACCAAGAATCAATCCTATAGAGTGACTGCGCTTGAGTTAACATTGCCGTTCCTGAAGCAGGAGGAATTTGACACTGCTCGTGTAGGAGAGACCGGGCAAAGGGTCCCACACGTGAAATGGAGTGAGAAACAGGGGGGTGCAGAAGGCAGCTCTCAACTCACCTCTGGTTTATGAGGCTAGTACCCTTGCCCCGGGGGTGCCTGCAGGCCTAAAGCCAACCACCTAACTCAAAGGAACAACTCTGTAGGGAATTCCTGCTTCGGCTAAAAGAGCCATGCCTCAGGGTGGACGCATTTTGCTGTGTGCATGCATGAGCGCACTGCAAGTGAGTCCAAAACCATTTTCCTTGTGAGACCCAGGCCCCGGAAGAAGCCAGAACACGACTCCCCACTTGCTCCATGAAGCTAGTACTACGGCCCCACTTTTGCATGGAAGTCTAATAGCTAGCTTTCTAACTCGGAGAAAAAACACTGTAGAGAAACCGAGCGTTAGCTACCGTCGACCTCTCTGTGGGCGAAGCAGTTTAGGGTGTACTGTGGCTGAGAGCCTGGGGACGGTTTCAATATCGTAAAATCGGGGGAGAGACAGGCCGGTACAGAAGCCAGCTCTCAACTCACATCATGGTTATGGGGCTAGTACCGTTGCCCAGGGTGTGTGTGCAGGCTTAAACACAGCCACCTAACTCGAAGGAAAAACTCGGTTGAGAGCCTGTGCTTCAGGTAAAACAGTTGCTCCTGAGGGTGGCAGCATTTTGTTGTGTGCGTGCGTGAGAGCACTGCAAGGGATTCCAAAGGTTTTTGCGAGTGAGACTCAGGCCCCAGCGAAAGGCAGAACACGACTCCCCATGTGTTTGACCAAGCTAGCACGGCAGCCCCACATTTGCATGGAAGTCTAATAGCTAGCGTTCTAACTCGAAGAAACTACACAGTAGAGAAACTGTGCTTTAGCTACCGTCGACCTCTCTGTGGGCGAAGCAGTTTAGGGTGTAGTGTGGCTGAGAGCCTGGGGACGGTTTCAATATCGTAATATCGTGGGAGAGACAGGCCGGTACAGAAGGCAGCTCTCAACTCACATCATGGTTATGGGGCTAGTACCGTTGCCCAGGGTGTGTGTGGCAGCTGAAACACAGCCACCTACCTCGAAGGAGGAACTCGGTTGAGAGCCTGTGCTGCAGGTAAAAGAGCTGCCCCTGAGGGTGGCAGCATTTTGTTGTGTGCGTGCGTGAGAGCACTGCAAGGGAGTCCAAAGCTTTTTGCGAGTGAGACTCAGGCCCCAGCGAAAGGCAGAACACGACTCCCCATGTGTTTCATCACGCTAGCACGGCAGCCCCACTTTTGCATGGAAGTCTAATACCTAGCGTTCTAACTCGAAGAAACAACACTGTAGAGAAACCGTACTTTAGCTACCGTCGACCTCTCTGTGGGCGAAGCGGTTTAGGGTGTACTGTGGCTGAGAGCCTGGGGACGGTTTCAATATCGTAATATCGGGGGAGAGACAGGCCGGTACAGAGGGCAGCTCTCAACTCACATCATGGTTATGGGGCTAGTACCGTTGCCCAGGGTGTGTGTGGCAGCTGAAACACAGCCACCTACCTCGAAGGAGGAACTCGGTTGAGAGCCTGTGCTGCAGGTAAAACAGCTGCTCCTGAGAGTGGAAGCATTTTGTTGTGTGCGTGCGTGAGAGCACTGCAAGGGAGTCCAAAGCTTTTTGCGAGTGAGACTCAGGCCCCAGCGAAAGGCAGAACACGACTCCCCATGTGTTTCATCACGCTAACACGGCAGCCCCTCTTTTGCATGGAAGTCTAACAGCTAGTGTTCTAACTCGAAGAAACATCACTGTAGAGAAACCGTGCTTTAGCTACCGTCGACCTCTAGACGGAGGAAGCATTACACGGAGTACCGTGGCTGAGAGCCTGGGGAACGGGTTCCATACGTGAAACCAAGGGAGAAATAGGTCTGGGCAGAAGGCACCTGTGGACTCAGCTCTTGCTACCTGAAGCTAACACTACTGCTCCATGTGTGCTTGGAATGCTATGTGCTCGACACTGACTGGGAAGAAACAAGCCTGTAAAGAATCCCAGCTGCAGCTCATTCGCCTACCAGGCTACTAACACCAAGAATCAATGCTGTAGCGTTACTTCGCTTTAGCTAACATTGCCGATCCTGACGCCGCAGGAGTTGTATAGTGCTCGTGTATGAGAGACCGGGGAAAGGGTCCCATACGTGAAATGGACTGAGAAACAGGCCGGTGTGGAAGGCAGCTCTCAACTCACCTCTTGTTTATGAGGCTAGTACCGCTGCCCCGGGTGTACCTGCAGGCCATAAGCCAACCACCTAAGTCAAAGGAACAACTCTGTAGGGAATTCCTGCTTTGGCTAAAATAGCCATACCTCAGGGTGGACACATTGTGTGGTGTGCATGCGTGAGTGCACAGCAAGTGAGTCCAAAACCATTTTCCTTGTGAGACCCAGGCCCCGGAAGAAGCCAGAACACGACTCCCCACTTGCTCCATGAAGCTAGTACTGCGGCCCCACTTTTGAATGGAAGTCTAATAGCTAGCGTTCTAACTCGAAGAAATAACACTGTAGAGAAACCGTGCTTTAGCTACCGTCGACCTCTCTGTGGGCGAAGCAGTTTAGGGTGTACTGTGGCTGAGAGCCTGGGGACGGTTTCAATATCGTAATATCGGGGGAGAGACAGGCCGGTACACAAGGCAGCTCTCAACTCACATCATGGTTATGGGGCTAGTACCGTTGCCCAGGGTGTGTGTGCAGGCTTAAACACAGCCACCTAACTCGAAGGAAAAACTCGGTTGAGAGCCTGTGCTTCAGGTAAAACAGTTGCTCCTGAGGGTGGCAGCATTTTGTTGTGTGCGTGCGTGAGAGCACTGCAAGGGAGTCCAAAGGTTTTTGCGAGTGAGACTCAGGCCCCAGCGAAAGGCAGAACACGACTCCCCATGTGTTTGACCAAGCTAGCACGGCAGCCCCACATTTGCATGGAAGTCTAATCGCTCGCGTTCTCCCTGGAAGAAACAACACGGTAGAGAAACCGTGCTTTAGCTACCATCCACCTCTCTGAGGGAGGAAGCCCTTTCCAGGCTACCGTGGGTGAGAGCCTGAGGAACGGGTTCCTTACGTGAAACCGAGGGAGAAGGAGTCCGGCCCAGAAGGCTCCTCTCGACTCAGCTCTTGTTACCTGAAGCTAACACTTTGGCTCCATGTGTGCATAGGAATGCTAAGGGCTCCACACTGATTTGGCAGAAAGAAGCCGGTCAAGAACCCCAGCTTGAGCACATTCGCCTCTCCACAGGGTGGCAGCATTTTCAAGTCGGCTTGAGTGCAAACCTGGGGAAGGAGTCCCAGCAGATTTCGGAGGGAGAAATAAGCATGGGCAGAAGGCACCTATCGACTCAACTCTTGTTCGGGAAACTAGATCGGCTCTCCCGTGTGTGCGTGGAGTGCTCAGTGCCATCCACGCAACGCAAAGGAACAAAACTGTAGAGAACCCGTGCCTCAGCAAAGATCGCCCTTCCTGAGCGTGAACTTCATCTATTGTGTGTTTTTGTGAAAGCATGAGAAATGGAACCTAAACGTAACTCGGAGTGAGAAGCAGGCTTGGAAGGAAGGCTGCTGTCGACTCACCTCTTGTTTGAGGAGATTAGCACTGCTGTACCCTGTGTGCCTGGATGCCTAGTAACCAGGCTACTAACACCAAGAATCAATCCTATAGAGTGACTGCGCTTGAGTTAACATTGCCGTTCCTGAAGCAGGAGGAATTTGACACTGCTCGTGTAGGAGAGACCGGGCAAAGGGTCCCACACGTGAAATGGAGTGAGAAACAGGGGGGTGCAGAAGGCAGCTCTCAACTCACCTCTGGTTTATGAGGCTAGTACCCTTGCCCCGGGGGTGCCTGCAGGCCTAAAGCCAACCACCTAACTCAAAGGAACAACTCTGTAGGGAATTCCTGCTTCGGCTAAAAGAGCCATGCCTCAGGGTGGACGCATTTTGCTGTGTGCATGCATGAGCGCACTGCAAGTGAGTCCAAAACCATTTTCCTTGTGAGACCCAGGCCCCGGAAGAAGCCAGAACACGACTCCCCACTTGCTCCATGAAGCTAGTACTACGGCCCCACTTTTGCATGGAAGTCTAATAGCTAGCTTTCTAACTCGGAGAAAAAACACTGTAGAGAAACCGAGCGTTAGCTACCGTCGACCTCTCTGTGGGCGAAGCAGTTTAGGGTGTACTGTGGCTGAGAGCCTGGGGACGGTTTCAATATCGTAAAATCGGGGGAGAGACAGGCCGGTACAGAAGCCAGCTCTCAACTCACATCATGGTTATGGGGCTAGTACCGTTGCCCAGGGTGTGTGTGCAGGCTTAAACACAGCCACCTAACTCGAAGGAAAAACTCGGTTGAGAGCCTGTGCTTCAGGTAAAACAGTTGCTCCTGAGGGTGGCAGCATTTTGTTGTGTGCGTGCGTGAGAGCACTGCAAGGGAGTCCAAAGGTTTTTGCGAGTGAGACTCAGGCCCCAGGGAAAGGCAGAACACGACTCCCCATGTGTTTGACCAAGCTAGCACGGCAGCCCCACATTTGCATGGAAGTCTAATAGCTAGCGTTCTAACTCGAAGAAACTACACAGTAGAGAAACTGTGCTTTAGCTACCGTCGACCTCTCTGTGGGCGAAGCAGTTTAGGGTGTACTGTGGCTGAGAGCCTGGGGACGGTTTCAATATCGTAATATCGTGGGAGAGACAGGCCGGTACAGAAGGCAGCTCTCAACTCACATCATGGTTATGGGGCTAGTACCGTTGCCCAGGGTGTGTGTGGCAGCTGAAACACAGCCACCTACCTCGAAGGAGGAACTCGGTTGAGAGCCTGTGCTGCAGGTAAAAGAGCTGCCCCTGAGGGTGGCAGCATTTTGTTGTGTGCGTGCGTGAGAGCACTGCAAGGGAGTCCAAAGCTTTTTGCGAGTGAGACTCAGGCCCCAGCGAAAGGCAGAACACGACTCCCCATGTGTTTCATCACGCTAGCACGGCAGCCCCACTTTTGCATGGAAGTCTAATACCTAGCGTTCTAACTCGAAGAAACAACACTGTAGAGAAACCGTACTTTAGCTACCGTCGACCTCTCTGTGGGCGAAGCGGTTTAGGGTGTACTGTGGCTGAGAGCCTGGGGACGGTTTCAATATCGTAATATCGGGGGAGAGACAGGCCGGTACAGAGGGCAGCTCTCAACTCACATCATGGTTATGGGGCTAGTACCGTTGCCCAGGGTGTGTGTGGCAGCTGAAACACAGCCACCTACCTCGAAGGAGAAACTCGGTTGAGAGCCTGTGCTGCAGGTAAAACAGCTGCTCCTGAGAGTGGAAGCATTTTGTTGTGTGCGTGCGTGAGAGCACTGCAAGGGAGTCCAAAGCTTTTTGCGAGTGAGACTCAGGCCCCAGCGAAAGGCAGAACACGACTCCCCATGTGTTTCATCACGCTAACACGGCAGCCCCTCTTTTGCATGGAAGTCTAACAGCTAGTGTTCTAACTCGAAGAAACATCACTGTAGAGAAACCGTGCTTTAGCTACCGTCGACCTCTAGACGGAGGAAGCATTACACGGAGTACCGTGGCTGAGAGCCTGGGGAACGGGTTCCATACGTGAAACCAAGGGAGAAATAGGTCTGGGCAGAAGGCACCTGTGGACTCAGCTCTTGCTACCTGAAGCTAACACTACTGCTCCATGTGTGCTTGGAATGCTATGTGCTCGACACTGACTGGGAAGAAACAAGCCTGTAAAGAATCCCAGCTGCAGCTCATTCGCCTACCAGGCTACTAACACCAAGAATCAATGCTGTAGCGTTACTTCGCTTTAGCTAACATTGCCGATCCTGACGCCGCAGGAGTTGTATAGTGCTCGTGTATGAGAGACCGGGGAAAGGGTCCCATACGTGAAATGGACTGAGAAACAGGCCGGTGTGGAAGGCAGCTCTCAACTCACCTCTTGTTTATGAGGCTAGTACCGCTGCCCCGGGTGTACCTGCAGGCCATAAGCCAACCACCTAAGTCAAAGGAACAACTCTGTAGGGAATTCCTGCTTTGGCTAAAATAGCCATGCCTCAGGATGGACACATTGTGTGGTGTGCATGCGTGAGTGCACAGCAAGTGAGTCCAAAACCATTTTCCTTGTGAGACCCAGGCCCCGGAAGAAGCCAGAACACGACTCCCCACTTGCTCCATGAAGCTAGTACTGCGGCCCCACTTTTGAATGGAAGTCTAATAGCTAGCGTTCTAACTCGAAGAAATAACACTGTAGAGAAACCGTGCTTTAGCTACCGTCGACCTCTCTGTGGGCGAAGCAGTTTAGGGTGTACTGTGGCTGAGAGCCTGGGGACGGTTTCAATATCGTAATATCGGGGGAGAGACAGGCCGGTACACAAGGCAGCTCTCAACTCACATCATGGTTATGGGGCTAGTACCGTTGCCCAGGGTGTGTGTGCAGGCTTAAACACAGCCACCTAACTCGAAGGAAAAACTCGGTTGAGAGCCTGTGCTTCAGGTAAAACAGTTGCTCCTGAGGGTGGCAGCATTTTGTTGTGTGCGTGCGTGAGAGCACTGCAAGGGAGTCCAAAGGTTTTTGCGAGTGAGACTCAGGCCCCAGCGAAAGGCAGAACACGACTCCCCATGTGTTTGACCAAGCTAGCACGGCAGCCCCACATTTGCATGGAAGTCTAATCGCTCGCGTTCTCCCTGGAAGAAACAACACGGTAGAGAAACCGTGCTTTAGCTACCATCCACCTCTCTGAGGGAGGAAGCCCTTTCCAGGCTACCGTGGGTGAGAGCCTGAGGAACGGGTTCCTTACGTGAAACCGAGGGAGAAGGAGTCCGGCCCAGAAGGCTCCTCTCGACTCAGCTCTTGTTACCTGAAGCTAACACTTTGGCTCCATGTGTGCATAGGAATGCTAAGGGCTCCACACTGATTTGGCAGAAAGAAGCCGGTCAAGAACCCCAGCTTGAGCACATTCGCCTCTCCACAGGGTGGCAGCATTTTCAAGTCGGCTTGAGTGCAAACCTGGGGAAGGAGTCCCAGCAGATTTCGGAGGGAGAAATAAGCATGGGCAGAAGGCACCTATCGACTCAACTCTTGTTCGGGAAACTAGATCGGCTCTCCCGTGTGTGCGTGGAGTGCTCAGTGCCATCCACGCAACGCAAAGGAACAAAACTGTAGAGAACCCGTGCCTCAGCAAAGATCGCCCTTCCTGAGCGTGAACTTCATCTATTGTGTGTTTTTGTGAAAGCATGAGAAATGGAACCTAAACGTAACTCGGAGTGAGAAGCAGGCTTGGAAGGAAGGCTGCTGTCGACTCACCTCTTGTTTGAGGAGATTAGCACTGCTGTACCCTGTGTGCCTGGATGCCTAGTAACCAGGCTACTAACACCAAGAATCAATCCTATAGAGTGCCTGCGCTTGAGTTAACATTGCCGTTCCTGAAGCAGGAGGAATTTGACACTGCTCGTGTAGGAGAGACCGGGCAAAGGGTCCCACACGTGAAATGGAGTGAGAAACAGGGGGGTGCAGAAGGCAGCTCTCAACTCACCTCTGGTTTATGAGGCTAGTACCCTTGCCCCGGGGGTGCCTGCAGGCCTAAAGCCAACCACCTAACTCAAAGGAACAACTCTGTAGGGAATTCCTGCTTCGGCTAAAAGAGCCATGCCTCAGGGTGGACGCATTTTGCTGTGTGCATGCATGAGCGCACTGCAAGTGAGTCCAAAACCATTTTCCTTGTGAGACCCAGGCCCCGGAAGAAGCCAGAACACGACTCCCCACTTGCTCCATGAAGCTAATACTACGGCCCCACTTTTGCATGGAAGTCTAATAGCTAGCTTTCTAACTCGGAGAGAAAACACTGTAGAGAAACCGTGCGTTAGCTACCGTCGACCTCTCTGTGGGCGAAGCAGTTTAGGGTGTACTGTGGCTGAGAGCCTGGGGACGGTTTTAATATCGTAAAATCGGGGGAGAGACAGGCCGGTACAGAAGCCAGCTCTCAACTCACATCATGGTTATGGGGCTAGTACCGTTGCCCAGGGTGTGTGTGCAGGCTTAAACACAGCCACCTAACTCGAAGGAAAAACTCGGTTGAGAGCCTGTGCTTCAGGTAAAACAGTTGCTCCTGAGGGTGGCAGCATTTTGTTGTGTGCGTGCGTGAGAGCACTGCAAGGGAGTCCAAAGGTTTTTGCGAGTGAGACTCAGGCCCCAGGGAAAGGCAGAACACGACTCCCCATGTGTTTGACCAAGCTAGCACGGCAGCCCCACATTTGCATGGAAGTCTAATAGCTAGCGTTCTAACTCGAAGAAACTACACAGTAGAGAAACTGTGCTTTAGCTACCGTCGACCTCTCTGTGGGCGAAGCAGTTTAGGGTGTACTGTGGCTGAGAGCCTGGGGACGGTTTCAATATCGTAATATCGGGGGAGAGACAGGCCGGTACACAAGGCAGCTCTCAACTCACATCATGGTTATGGGGCTAGTACCGTTGCCCAGGGTGTGTGTGCAGGCTTAAACACAGCCACCTAACTCGAAGGAAAAACTCGGTTGAGAGCCTGTGCTTCAGGTAAAACAGTTGCTCCTGAGGGTGGCAGCATTTTGTTGTGTGCGTGCGTGAGAGCACTGCAAGGGAGTCCAAAGGTTTTTGCGAGTGAGACTCAGGCCCCAGCGAAAGGCAGAACACGACTCCCCATGTGTTTGACCAAGCTAGCACGGCAGCCCCACATTTGCATGGAAGTCTAATAGCTAGCGTTCTAACTCGAAGAAACTACACAGTAGAGAAACTGTGCTTTAGCTACCGTCGACCTCTCTGTGGGCGAAGCAGTTTAGGGTGTACTGTGGCTGAGAGCCTGGGGACGGTTTCAATATCGTAATATCGTGGGAGAGACAGGCCGGTACAGAAGGCAGCTCTCAACTCACATCATGGTTATGGGGCTAGTACCGTTGCCCAGGGTGTGTGTGGCAGCTGAAACACAGCCACCTACCTCGAAGGAGGAACTCGGTTGAGAGCCTGTGCTGCAGGTAAAAGAGCTGCCCCTGAGGGTGGCAGCATTTTGTTGTGTGCGTGCGTGAGAGCACTGCAAGGGAGTCCAAAGCTTTTTGCGAGTGAGACTCAGGCCCCAGCGAAAGGCAGAACACGACTCCCCATGTGTTTCATCACGCTAGCACGGCAGCCCCACTTTTGCATGGAAGTCTAATACCTAGCGTTCTAACTCGAAGAAACAACACTGTAGAGAAACCGTACTTTAGCTACCGTCGACCTCTCTGTGGGCGAAGCGGTTTAGGGTGTACTGTGGCTGAGAGCCTGGGGACGGTTTCAATATCGTAATATCGGGGGAGAGACAGGCCGGTACAGAGGGCAGCTCTCAACTCACATCATGGTTATGGGGCTAGTACCGTTGCCCAGGGTGTGTGTGGCAGCTGAAACACAGCCACCTACCTCGAAGGAGAAACTCGGTTGAGAGCCTGTGCTGCAGGTAAAACAGCTGCTCCTGAGAGTGGAAGCATTTTGTTGTGTGCGTGCGTGAGAGCACTGCAAGGGAGTCCAAAGCTTTTTGCGAGTGAGACTCAGGCCCCAGCGAAAGGCAGAACACGACTCCCCATGTGTTTCATCACGCTAACACGGCAGCCCCTCTTTTGCATGGAAGTCTAACAGCTAGTGTTCTAACTCGAAGAAACATCACTGTAGAGAAACCGTGCTTTAGCTACCGTCGACCTCTAGACGGAGGAAGCATTACACGGAGTACCGTGGCTGAGAGCCTGGGGAACGGGTTCCATACGTGAAACCAAGGGAGAAATAGGTCTGGGCAGAAGGCACCTGTGGACTCAGCTCTTGCTACCTGAAGCTAACACTACTGCTCCATGTGTGCTTGGAATGCTATGTGCTCGACACTGACTGGGAAGAAACAAGCCTGTAAAGAATCCCAGCTGCAGCTCATTCGCCTACCAGGCTACTAACACCAAGAATCAATGCTGTAGCGTTACTTCGCTTTAGCTAACATTGCCGATCCTGACGCCGCAGGAGTTGTATAGTGCTCGTGTATGAGAGACCGGGGAAAGGGTCCCATACGTGAAATGGACTGAGAAACAGGCCGGTGTGGAAGGCAGCTCTCAACTCACCTCTTGTTTATGAGGCTAGTACCGCTGCCCCGGGTGTGCCTGCAGGCCATAAGCCAACCACCTAAGTCAAAGGAACAACTCTGTAGGGAATTCCTGCTTTGGCTAAAATAGCCATGCCTCAGGGTGGACGCATTGTGTGGTGTGCATGCGTGAGTGCACAGCAAGTGAGTCCAAAACCATTTTCCTTGTGAGACCCAGGCCCCGGAAGAAGCCAGAACACGACTCCCCACTTGCTCCATTAAACTAGTACTGCGGCCCCACTTTTGCATGGAAGTCTAATAGCTAGCGTTCTAACTCAAAGAAATAACACTGTAGAGAAACCGTACTTTAGCTACCGTCGACCTCTCTGTGGGCGAAGCGGTTTAGGGTGTACTGTGGATGAGAGCCTGGGGACGGTTTCAATATCGTAATATCGGGGAGAGACAGGCCGGTACAGAAGGCAGCTCTCAACTCACATCATGGTTATGGGGCTAGTACCGTTGTCCTGGGTGTGTGTGCAGGCTTAAACACAGCCACCTAACTCGAAAGAAAAACTCGGTTGAGAACCTGTGCTTCAGGTAAAACACCTGCTCCTGACGGTGGCAGCAATTTGTTGTGTGCGTGCGTGAGAGCACTGCAAGGGAGTCCAAAGCTTTTTGCGAGGGAGACTCAGGCCCCAGCGAAAGGCAGAACACGACTCCCCATATGTTTGACCAAGCTAGCACGGCAGCCCCACATTTGCATGGAAGTCTAATCGCTCGCGTTCTCCCTGGAAGAAACAACACGGTAGAGAAACCGTGCTTTAGCTACCATCCACCTCTCTGAGGGAGGAAGCCCTTTCCAGGCTACCGTGGGTGAGAGCCTGAGGAACGGGTTCCTTACGTGAAACCGAGGGAGAAGGAGTCCGGCCCAGAAGGCTCCTCTCGACTCAGCTCTTGTTACCTGAAGCTAACACTTTGGCTCCATGTGTGCATAGGAATGCTAAGGGCTCCACACTGATTTGGCAGAAAGAAGCCGGTCAAGAACCCCAGCTTGAGCACATTCGCCTCTCCACAGGGTGGCAGCATTTTCAAGTCGGCTTGAGTGCAAACCTGGGGAAGGAGTCCCAGCAGATTTCGGAGGGAGAAATAAGCATGGGCAGAAGGCACCTATCGACTCAACTCTTGTTCGGGAAACTAGATCGGCTCTCCCGTGTGTGCGTGGAGTGCTCAGTGCCATCCACGCAACGCAAAGGAACAAAACTGTAGAGAACCCGTGCCTCAGCAAAGATCGCCCTTCCTGAGCGTGAACTTCATCTATTGTGTGTTTTTGTGAAAGCATGAGAAATGGAACCTAAACGTAACTCGGAGTGAGAAGCAGGCTTGGAAGGAAGGCTGCTGTCGACTCACCTCTTGTTTGAGGAGATTAGCACTGCTGTACCCTGCGTGCCTGGATGCCTAGTAACCAGGGTACTAACACCAAGAATCAATCCTATAGAGTGACTGCGCTTGAGTTAACATTGCCGTTCCTGAAGCAGGAGGAATTTGACACTGCTCGTGTAGGAGAGACCGGGCAAAGGGTCCCACACGTGAAATGGAGTGAGAAACAGGGGGGTGAAGAAGGCAGCTCTCAACTCACCTCTGGTTTATGAGGCTAGTACCCTTGCCCCGGGGGTGCCTGCAGGCCTAAAGCCAACCACCTAACTCAAAGGAACAACTCTGTAGGGAATTCCTGCTTCGGCTAAAATAGCCATGCCTTAGGGTGGACGCATTTTGCTGTGTGCATGCATGAGCGCACTGCAAGTGAGTCCAAAACCATTTTCCTTGTGAGACCCAGGCCCCGGAAGAAGCCAGAACACGACTCCCCACTTGCTCCATGACGCTAGTACTACGGCCCCACTTTTGCATGGAAGTCTAATAGCTAGCTTTCTAACTCGGAGAAAAAACACTGTAGAGAAACCGTGCGTTAGCTACCGTCGACCTCTCTGTGGGCGAAGCAGTTTAGGGTGTACTGTGGCTGAGAGCCTGGGGACGGTTTCAATATCGTAATATCGGGGGAGAGACAGGCCGGTACACAAGGCAGCTCTCAACTCACATCATGGTTATGGGGCTAGTACCGTTGCCCAGGGTGTGTGTGCAGGCTTAAACACAGCCACCTCACTCGAAGGAAAAACTCGGTTGAGAGCCTGTGCTTCAGGTAAAACAGTTGCTCCTGAGGGTGGCAGCATTTTGTTGTGTGCGTGCGTGAGAGCACTGCAAGGGAGTCCAAAGGTTTTTGCGAGTGAGACTCAGGCCCCAGCCAAAGGCAGAACACGACTCCCCAAGTGTTTGACCAAGCTAGCACGGCAGCCCCACATTTGCATGGAAGTCTAATAGCTAGCGTTCTAACTAGAGGAAACTACACAGTAGAGAAACTGTGCTTTAGCTACCGTCGACCTCTCTGTGGGCGAAGCAGTTTAGGGTGTACTGTGGCTGAGAGCCTGGGGACGGTTTCAATATCGTAATATCGGGGAGAGACAGGCCGGTACAGAAGCCAGCTCTCAACTCACATCATGGTTATGGGGCTAGTACCGTTGTCCTGGGTGTGTGTGCAGGCTTAAACACAGCCACCTAACTCGAAAGAAAAACTCGGTTGAGAACCTGTGCTTCAGGTAAAACACCTGCTCCTGACGGTGGCAGCAATTTGTTGTGTGCGTGCGTGAGAGCACTGCAAGGGAGTCCAAAGCTTTTTGCGAGTGAGACTCAGGCCCCAGCGAAAGGCAGAACACGACTCCCCATGTGTTTGACCAAGCTAGCACGGCAGCCCCACATTTGCATGGAAGTCTAATCGCTCGCGTTCTCCCTGGAAGAAACAACACGGTAGAGAAACCGTGCTTTAGCTACCATCCACCTCTCTGAGGGAGGAAGCCCTTTCCAGGCTACCGTGGGTGAGAGCCTGAGGAACGGGTTCCTTACGTGAAACCGAGGGAGAAGGAGTCCGGCCCAGAAGGCTCCTCTCGACTCAGCTCTTGTTACCTGAAGCTAACACTTTGGCTCCATGTGTGCATAGGAATGCTAAGGGCTCCACACTGATTTGGCAGAAAGAAGCCGGTCAAGAACCCCAGCTTGAGCACATTCGCCTCTCCACAGGGTGGCAGCATTTTCAAGTCGGCTTGAGTGCAAACCTGGGGAAGGAGTCCCAGCAGATTTCGGAGGGAGAAATAAGCATGGGCAGAAGGCACCTATCGACTCAACTCTTGTTCGGGAAACTAGATCGGCTCTCCCGTGTGTGCGTGGAGTGCTCAGTGCCATCCACGCAACGCAAAGGAACAAAACTGTAGAGAACCCGTGCCTCAGCAAAGATCGCCCTTCCTGAGCGTGAACTTCATCTATTGTGTGTTTTTGTGAAAGCATGAGAAATGGAACCTAAACGTAACTCGGAGTGAGAAGCAGGCTTGGAAGGAAGGCTGCTGTCGACTCACCTCTTGTTTGAGGAGATTAGCACTGCTGTACCCTGCGTGCCTGGATGCCTAGTAACCAGGCTACTAACACCAAGAATCAATCCTATAGAGTGACTGCGCTTGAGTTAACATTGCCGTTCCTGAAGCAGGAGGAATTTGACACTGCTCGTGTAGGAGAGACCGGGCAAAGGGTCCCACACGTGAAATGGAGTGAGAAACAGGGGGGTGCAGAAGGCAGCTCTCAACTCACCTCTGGTTTATGAGGCTAGTACCCTTGCCGCGGGGGTGCCTGCAGGCCTAAAGCCAACCACCTAACTCAAAGGAACAACTCTGTAGGGAATTCCTGCTTCGGCTAAAAGAGCCATGCCTCAGGGTGGACGCATTTTGCTGTGTGCATGCATGAGCGCACTGCAAGTGAGTCCAAAACCATTTTCCTTGTGAGACCCAGGCCCCGGAAGAAGCCAGAACACGACTCCCCACTTGCTCCATGAAGCTAGTACTACGGCCCCACTTTTGCATGGAATTTTAATAGCTAGCTTTCTAACTCGGAGAAACAACACTGTCGAGAAACCGTGCTTTAGCTACCGTCGACCTCTCTGTGGGCGAAGCAGTTTAGGGTGTACTGTGGCTGAGAGCCTGGGGACGGTTTCCATTTCGTAATATCGGGGGAGAGAGAGGCCGGTACATAAGGCAGCTATTAACTCACTACATGGTTATGGGGCTAGTTCCGTTGCCCCGTGGGTGTGTGCTGGCTTAAAGACAACCACCTAACTGGAAAGAAAATCTCACTACAGAATCTGTGCTTCAGCTAAAACAGCTGCTCCTGAGGGTGGAAGCTTCTTTTTTGTGTGTGCGTGAGAGCACTGCAAGGGAGTCGCAAACCTAATTCGGAGGGAGCCTCAGGCAGTTGCAGAAGGCAGCACACGACTCCTCACTTATTTCTTGAAGCCAGCACTGCAGCCCCAATTTTGCATGGAGGTCTAATAGCTAGCGTTCTAACTCGAAGAAACAACACTGTAGAGAAACCGTGCTTTAGCTACCGTCGACCTCTCTGTGGGCGAAGCAGTTTAGGGTGTAATGTGGCTGAGAGCCTGGGGACGGTTTCAATATCGTAATATAGGGGGGGAGAGACAGGCCGGTACAGAAGGCAGCTCTCAACCCACATCATGGTTATGGGGCTAGGACCGTTGCCCAGGGTGTGTGTGCAGGCTTAAATGAAGCCACCTAACTCGAAGCAAAAACTCAGTTGAGAGCCTGTGCTTCAGGTAAAACAGCTGCTCCTGAGGGTGGCAGCATTTTGTTGTGTGCGTGCGTGAGAGCACTGCAAGGGAGTCCAAAGCTTTTTGCGAGTGAGACTCAGGCCCCAGCGAAAGGCAGAACACGACTCCCCATGTGTTTGACCAAGCTAGCACGGCAGCCCCACATTTGCATGGAAGTGAAATAGCTAGCGTTCTAACTCGAAGAAACTATACAGTAGAGAAACCGTGCTTTAGCTACCGTCGACCTCTCTGTGGGCGAAGCAGTTTAGGGTGTACTGTGGCTGAGAGCTTGGGGACGGTTTCAATATCGTAATATCAGGGGAGAGACAGTCCGGTACAGAAGGCAGCTCTCAACCCACATCATGGTTATGGGGCTAGGACCGTTGCCCAGGGTGTGTGTGCAGGCTTAAACACAGCCACTTAACTCGAAGGTAAAACTCGGTTGAGAGCCTGTGCTGCAGGTAAAACAGCTGCTCCTGAGGGTGGCAGTATTTTGCTGTGTGCATGCGTGAGAGCACTGCAAGAGAGTGCAAAGCTTTTTGCGAGTGAGACTCAGACCCCAGCGAAATGCAGAACACGACTCCCCATGTGTTTGACCAAGCTAGCACGGCAGCCCCACATTTGCATGGAAGTCTAATCCCTAGCCTTCTCCCTGGCAGAAACAACACGGTAGAGAAACCGTGCTTTAGCTACCATCCACCTCTCTGAGGGAGGAAGCACTTTCCAGGCTACCGTGGGTGAGAGCCTGAGGAACGGGTTCCTTACGTGAAACCGAGGGAGAAGGAGTCCGGGCCAGAAGGCTCCTCTCGACCTAGCTCTTGTTACCTGAAGCTAACACTTTGGCTCCATGTGTGCATAGGAATGCTAAGGGCTCCACACTGATTTGGCAGAAAGAATCCAGTCAAGAACCCCAGCTTCAGCTCATTCGCCTCTCCACAGGGTGGCAGCATTTTCAACTCTGCTTGAGTGCAAACCTGGGGAATGAGTCCCAGCAGAATTCCGAGGGAGAAATAAGCATGGGCAAGAGGCAGCTATCGACTCAACTCTTGTTTCGGGTAACTAGATCGGCTCTCCCGTGTGTGCGTGTAGTCCTAAGTGTCATCCACCCAACGCAAAGGAACAAAAGTGCAAAGAACCCGTGCCTCAGCAAATATCGCCCTTCCTGACAGTGCACTTCATCTATTGTGTGTTTTTGTGAAAGCCTGAGAAATGGAACCTAAACGTAACTCAGAGTGAGAAGCAGGCCTGTAAGGAAGGCTGCTGTGGACACACCTCTTGTTTGAGGAGATTAGCACTGCTGTACCCTGTGTGCCTGGATGCCTAGTTACCAGGTTACTAACACCAAGAATCAATGCTATAGAGTTACTGCGCTTTAGTTAACATTGCCGTTCCTGAAGCCAGGGGAATTTGACAGTGCTCGTGTATGAGAGCCCGGGGAAAGGGTCCCATAGGTGAAATGGAGTGAGAAACAGGCCGGAGCGGAAGGCAGCTCTCAACTCACCTCTTGTTTATGAGGCTGGTACCCTTGCCCCGGGTGTGCCTGCAGGCCTAATGCCAACCACCTAACTCCAAGGAACAACTGTGTAGAGAATTCCTGCTTCGGCTAAAGTAGCCATGTCGGAGGGTGGACGCATTTTGCTGTGTGCATGCGTGAGCGCACTGCAAGTGAGTCCAGAACCATTTTCCGTGTGGGACTCAGGCCCCGGCAGAAGGCAGAACACGACTCCCCACTTGTTTCCTGAGGCTAGCACTGCGGCCCCACTTTTGCATGGAAGTCTAATAGCAAGCGTTCTTTTTTTTTATTAAATTTTTTTATTTTTATGTTAATCCCCATACATTACATCAGTAGTTTTAGATATAGTGTTCCATGATTCATTGTTTGTGCATAACACCCAGTGCTCCATGCAGAACGTGCCCTCCTCAATACCCATCACCAGGCTAACCCATCCTCCCAACCCCCTCCCCTCTAGAACCCTCAGTTTGTTTTTCAGAGTCCATCATCTCTCATGGTTCTTCTCCCCCTCCGATTTCTCCCCCTTCATTCTTCCCCTCCTGCTACATTCTTCTTCTTCTTTTTTTCTTTCTTAACATATATTGCATTATTTGTTTCAGAGGTACAGATCTGAGATTCAACAGTCTTGCACAATTCACAGCGCTTACCAGAACACATACCCTCCCCAGTGTCCATCACCCAGTCACCCCATCCCTCCCACCCCACCCCCCACTCCAGCAACCCTCAGTTTGTTTCCTGAGATTAAGAATTCCTCATATCAGTGAGGTCATATGATACATGTGTTTCTCTGATTGACTTATTTCGCTCAGCATAACACCCTCCAGTTCTATCCACGTCGTTGCAAATGGCAAGATCTCATTCCTTTTGATGGCTGCATAATATTCCATTGTATATTATACCACATCTTCTTTATCCATTCATCTGTCGATGGACATCTTGGCTCTTTCCACAGTTTGGCTATTGTGGACATTGCTGCTATAAACATCAGAGTGCACGTACCCCTTCGGATCCCTACATTTGTATCTTTGGGGTAAATACCCAGTATTGCAATTGCTGGATCGTATGGTAGCTCTATTTTCAACTTTCTGAGGAACCTCCATACTGTTTTCCAGAGTGGTTGCACCAGCTTGCATTCCCACCAACAATGTAGGAGGGTTCCGCTTTCTCCGCATCCCCGCCAACATCTGTCGTTTCCTGACTTGTTAATTTTAGCCATTCTGACTGGTGTGAGGTGGTATCTCATTGAGGTTTTGATTTGGATTTCCCTGATGCCAAGCGATGTTGAGCACTTTTTCATGTCTGTTGGCCATTTGGATGTCTTCTTTGGAAAAATGTCTGTTCATGTCTTCTGCCCATTTCTTGATTGGATTCTTTGTTCTTTGGGTGTTGAGTTTGATAAGTTCTTTATAGATTTTGGATACTAGCCCTTGATCTGATATGTCATTTGCAAATATCTTCTCCCATTCTGTCGGTTGTCTTTTGGTTTTGTTGACTGTTTCTTTTGCTGTGCAAAAGGTTTTCATCTTGATGAAGTCCCAAAGCTCATTTTTGCCCTTGCTTCCCTTGCCTTTGGCGATGTTTCTAGGAAGAAGTTGCTGCGGCTGAGGTCGAAGAGGTTGCTGCCTGTGTTCTCCATTAGCATTCTGATGGGCTCCTGTCTCACATTGAGGTCTTTCAACCATTTGGAGTCTATTTTTGTGTGTGGTGTAAGGAAGTGGTCCAGTTTCATGATGAAGTCCCAATAGTTCATTTTTGCCCTTGCTTCCCTTGTCTTTGGCAGTGTTTCTAGGAAGAAGTTGTGGCAGCTGAGGTCGAAGAGGTTGCTGCCTGTATTCTCCTTTAGCACTTTGATGGACTTCTGTCTCACATTGAGGTCTTTCAACCATTTGGAGTCTATTTTTGTGTGTGGTGTAAGGAAATGGTCCAGTTTCATTCTTCTGCATGTGGCTGTCCAATTTTCCCAACACCATTTGTTGAAGAGACTGTCTTTTTTCCATTGGACATTCTTTCCTGCTTTGTCAAAGATGAGTTGACCATAGAGTTGAAGGTCCATTTCTGGACTCTCTATTCTGTTCCATTGATCTATGTGTCTGTTTTTGTGCCAGTACCGTACTGTCTTGATGATGACAGCTTTGTAATAGAGCTAGAAGTCCGGAATTGTGATGCGCCAGCTTTGCTTTTCTTTTTCAACATTCCTCTGGCTATTCGGGGTCTTTTCTCGTTCCATACAAATTTTAGGATTATTTGTTCCATTTCTTTGAAAAAAGTGGATGGTATTTTGATGGGGATTGCATTGAATGTGTAGATTGCTCTAGGTAGCATTGACATCTTCACAATATTTGTTCTTCCAATCCATGAGCATGGAACATTTTTCCATTTCTTTGTGTCTTCCTCAGTTTCTTTCATGAGTATTTTATAGTTTTCTGAGTATAGATCCTTTGCCTCTTTGGTTAGATTTATTCCTAGGTATCTTATGGTTTTGGGTGCAATTGTAAATGGGATCGACTCCTTAATTTCTCCTTCCTTCTTGTTGATGGTGTATAGGAATGCCACTGATTTCTGTGCATTGATTTTATATCCTGCCACTTGACTGAATTCCTGTATGAGTTCTAGCAGTTTTTGGGTGGAGTCTTTTGGGTTTCCCACATAAAGTATCATATCATCTGCAAAGAGTGAGAGTTTGACTTCTTTGCCAATTCAGATGCCTTTGATTTCTTTTTGTTGTCTGATTGCTGTGGCTAGGACTTCTAATACCCCAGCTTTCTTTTGGTGTCCATTAGCATGGTAAATGGTTTTCCACCCCCTCACTTTCAATCTGGGGGTGTCTTTGGGTCTAAAATGAGTCTCTTGCAGACAGCATATCCATGGGTCTTGTTTTTTAATCCAATCTGATAGCCTGTGTCTTTTGATTGGGGCATTTAGCTCATTTACATTCAGGGTAACTATTGAAAGATATGAATTTAGTGCCATTGTATTGGCTGTAAGGTGACTGTTACTGTATATTGTCTGTGTTCTTTTCTGGTCTATGTTGTTTTTAGGCTCTCTCTTTGCTTAGAGGACCCCTTTCAAGATTTCTTGTAGGGCTGGTTTCGTGTTTGCAAATTTCTTTAGTTTTTGTTTGTCCTGGAAGCTTTTTATCTCTCCTTCAATTTTCAATGACAGCCTAGCTGGATATAGTATTCTTGGCTGCATATTTTTCTCGTTTAGTGCTCTGAATATATCATGCCAGTCCTTTGTGGCCTGCCAGGTCTCTGTGGATAGGTCTGTTGCCAATCTAATGTTTCTAGCATTGTAGGTTACAGATCTCTTCTCCCGAGCTGCTTTCAGGACTTTTCCTTGGTCTCTGAGACTCGTAAGTTTTACTATTCGATGTTGGGGTGTTGACCTATTTTTACTGATTTTGAGAGGGGTTCTCTGTGCCTCCTGGATTTTGATGCCTGTTTCCTTCCCCAAATTAGGGAAGTTCTCTGCTATAATTTGCTCCAGTATACCTTCTGCCCCTCTCTCTCTTAAATCTCTGTTTTTAAAATCATTTTGCTATCCATAACTAATAGCTAATACTGGATGTAAACTTCATTTTGTACTAGATTTTTATCTCTTTAATCTTAATCCATTTTTACTGTTGGAACAAGAGCAGATAAGCATTTAAGTTTCTTCTCATTGCCCTAGACCCATAAATACTAAACAAAGTTGACTTTGGATTTCAGAAGATATTGGTAGTGATTTTTTTTTAATTCATTTATCATTCTCTTTTCTGTTCAAACTGTTAAGATGCTTTTGTAGGTATTTTTAAAGCATACATTCCCATATTATTGTGTCTCTTAGTGATAAACTAGGTACTGAATCTGTCTTGCTGACTGGGGAGGAAAAAAACAACACAGAAAATGAAGTTTTCTTAAAGTTAGTTAACCCAACATAACTGAGAGGCCTTGATCTGTTGTGTTTCCATGATGAAATAAGCATAGGAAGCTCAAAAGGAAAAATCTTGTGTGTAGATTCAGTTTGGAGGAGATGATTGAAAAGTCTTCTACAGTTCATCTGATTCAGATTTCAAGCACATTCTATACCCCACCCCACCCTCGCCTTTTTTTTTTTTTTTTTGTAGAGGTAATGCTCACTACATTGTGCTTTAAGATTTTTTAAATGTTCATTAGGAAACAAAAAACAAAACAGCCCATTAGTTCTGAACCTTTCTTGCTGAAGAAATGGTAGTATGCAGAGAGGAATCAGCAGCTGGATAGAAATAGTGAGAATGAAGACAGATACGAGCAATGCCATGCCTAATCAAGGAAGGTTTTTCTCAAATGAATTCTGGAATGAGCATATACCCAAAGAATGGGTACGGGGTATACTATTTGGGAGAAGTAAATGATATTTTATTATACCAATGCATGAGTAAAATTACCCATCTGCTGTGTTTAAAACAACAGTAAAGAGATTACATATCCTTTTACTTATTGTTGATGGCTGTTTTGGGGGGGATTATGCTTTGGGATTGAGTTGGTTCCCAGTGGACACCTAAAATATTTGGAACCCAGCTGGAGGGCAGCTGTTGGCTTTTGGTCCACAGCACAGTGTTTTTTGGTGAAGTAGTGAGTGCTGTCTTACTGGCTGCCTTAGTATTATAATAACCCTCACTCTAATGGTCTTTCCTACCTTTATCAAATAATAAAAATCTGAATTGCCATATTGCCATGTGCTATTTGTATGTGGCCTTGCTATGACCTCTCTAATCTGGGAGCTCTTATTTTTGTAATGTCTCTGAGGGAAAAACACCTTATCACCCCAAGCCTGTTTCTTATTTGGGGTTAATGGGAATACCACCATTTGGTTGAAAATAACTAACGTACTATAAATTGTCTACTTATAATAATGAGGTTTCACTTAGGTGACTTGTCTACTTTGCCATGCTGAAAACACAATATTTTTTCAGCTTTAACTTTGCTCTGAGTCCATATAAAATCTTTCTCCTCCATGTGCTGAATGACATGTGAGCTTTTCTGTGTTGTTTTTTTCTGAATTGTAAAAGTAACATGTTTGGCAGCATTAGGATAAAGAATGGTTCCTTACATAGCTATGTAAACATACTGGAAAACTGGCTCATGTCACTTTTTTCTCATCTCACTTAATATATAAACAAGGAAGGTTTTAGGTTTTTTTTCTTTTTTTAATTATAATATTTAAATTAGTTATTTTAGAAATTGGAAATATATTTTTTAGGTGTGTTTTTCTTTACTAGAATAAATATTTCATAGAAATTTTGAGGCTTATAGAATATTCTTGTCATCTTTGCTTTTCTTAAATCTGGTTCATTATGTAAATAGTGAGTTCTTTCACACAGAGCCTATACCTTAACTTTCTATTTTATTTGCTGTGCATGAAAAGAAGAGATGTTTCATAATTAAGTTGAATGAAATTTATAAACTGTAATACTTTAATGGTGGTTTTTTAAAGGAATCTTTGAGAGAAATCCATGACAGCTCAGGGGTTTTAGAATCACACTTGGTTTCTAAACCTGCCTCAATTTCATAACTATCCATGTCTCTCTAAACATCTTCCCTGAAGTAAGGATAATAATCCCTACATTGCAGGGCTATTTTGAGGATTACATAAGGTAATATATGTCAAGCACCTAATACTGCCTGTGACATGCAGCAAGCTCAGTAACATCAGCAATTGATGTTGTTGGTGCATTGTTATTGTAATTATTAATATATGGAACTATGAAAAAATTCCCCTCCCTTTGTAAAAAAAAATGACAGACACTGGTTAAAAAAAATAATACATTGGAAGCATTATGGGGGTTATTCCTCCCATGGAAGCACTGTAACCACTCAATCAACATTAATAAGAATAAAGTATTTTCTAGAGGCAGAGGAGTGTAATTGAAAGCCTTGACTTTGAAATCGGAATAGTCTTGGCTTTGAGTCTTAGTTCAGCCACTAAATATTCTGTGATTTTAGGTGAGTAATTTATCTTCTGAGCCCACTTAAAAGGGGAGTAATAAAAACCTACCTTGAAGAGCTGTTGTTAAGATTAAAGATAATATTTTAAAAATACCTTTTATAGTACCTGGCACTGTTAATCAATAGCAGTTTATTATCTGTTTTATTCCTCTCCTTTCTTCTTTCTCCTTGTTTTCTGGTCCTTTTGATTGTCTTGAGTTACCTTTACTAACTTTGCATCTTTAAGCTCATCCATGATTTCTTTTGGCTTCCTTTTCACACTTAGTTCTTTTCCTGTTTGTTTTGAATTGCATTTTTAATGAATGTTAGTGACTAGTGAAATGACCATACAATAGAGAAATGGGTATGGGGAAAAAAAGAAGCAGCTGAGTATCTTGATAACTTTTAAATGTAAGTCAGTGGCCAAACTTTACTTCCAATAAACTGCATTTCCTTTACCTGATCATAATTGAGATGCGAATAAAGTGTTGTGGGTATGAACGATAATGTCTAATTATCGTATGAACGATAATGTCTAATTGGTATTTATAGACCAGAGAGTATGCTTTCAACGAATATTTTGTTCAGTGAATGAATTCACATCTTGGCTTTTACCTGACCATTACATTAAAAAAATTTTTTAAATAAGCACTGAATGTTTCTATGTATAAATCTTATCTTTGGTCTTTTAAATAGTTGTTTAAAGCTATTTACTTTAGGAGAATTAACATTTTGTTGTTATAAGGAATTAACTTGCAAGTTGTGTAATTACCGTGTACTGAAATTTTTCATAGTTGTATACTTTACATTGTTTCATTTTTATGGAAAACAAAGTACAGTTTACTCACTTAGCCATAAAAGGACAGGAGGATATCATATAGGCTATACTTCCCAGCCACTATCTAACATAATTCGTTCACAACTGAAAAATTTCAAGGTTAATGTGTTGACAGACTTTGTTTGCTGACCTTGAAGGTATAAATCAAGAATAGTCAGCAATGCAAGGAAGAGACTAGGCCCAAATTTTGGTCATATTTAGTGTAATTTCTTATACTCAGTGCAAATACTTTAAATTGCCCAATATATATAAATATTCTGGGATTTGTCTCCTAGTATATTAGTGATGGTTTGCTTTGAAATAATTTCTTGTACGGTAAAAAAAATTGACGTAGGGAGTCATGGAATTTTGGAGTTCTGAAGAATCCTAGAGATTAACTTCTTTTAAAGATGCAAAAGTTAAGGTTTAAAAAATTGAAGTGATTTGATCAAGTTTTTAGTCTTAATCTGGAGAACCAAGACTTTTTTCTTACCTCTACTCTGGCATTTGTGACTCTAAAACTCCCCATAGGGTGTTTTATACTGTTCCTGTATTTGTTTTATCAAGGAAGGGAAATTTTAAAAAAATCATTAAGTAAAACTGCCAATCTAAAACAAAGGGACAGATTAAAAAGGTGGACTGTGTGTTAAGGGAGATTTTAATTACATAAGGATTTTTAAAAATTATGAAGCAATACATAGCTATTTAACTTGAGAATAGCACTGTTTAAAACTATGCATTGTCTAAAGCCAATCAATATTGTGATAATGATAAGTTGTGTGTTCAAAGTCAAAATGTATACACTGCAAGTTATGATAACACTCATTCATCCAGTAAGAGTGGTTTCTCCCAAGAGGCCATGCAGTGATCTGTGTTTGCAGAAAAGTGAAAAAATGCTTAGAGTCTAAAGTTCAGCCTTTTAAAAAGTGTATGAATAGAAGTACTATTTAGTTTTTTGAAAGATGGATTCTATAAATAGAAACTAATATCATTATCAAAAGCCTTATATATCAAAAATCTATCCATGTATGGAATTAGGTGAAATAGAGACTGTCCTTTGGGACTTTGTGTTCTAAGTAAGTTCTGGTGGAGACATAAAAAAAGGTATATAGATGGCCAAAAAGCATTACCTAAATATGTCGAATAATTACAATAATAACATAATCAGATGTTTTGGTGAGTACCTCTTGAAGGGTGAAGTGTAAATATTCTGTCCTCACGTATCATATTGGAATGATTTGTTAATGTGCCTGCATTTCCACTAGACTGGCCTCATAAGGGCAACAGGTATCCATAATTATGTAGTTTTGTTTCCATAATATGCTGGCAATATAGCAAGTACTGAATAAATATATAAATAAAGGTGAGAACCTGTGTGCTTCTTTATCTGTTCTTTTTCAACCAAAGATCATGTGGGCTCCTGATCGTCTGGAGCTTACCTCTGTATAGCTCTCTCTTACAGACTTGCTAAGTCACAAAGTGTTCAGAAACACATAGACACACCAGATCAACTTTTGTGAATGGGCTGCTTGGCTGAAGTATGACTAAAGCACACATGGGCAAGGGGAGTTTGTTGCTTCTTTTACAGAAACAGAAGTGAGATTTCAGTATTTATTTGTGTCATGGAAGAAGAGGGCTCAATGAATATGGGGGAAATGGGCTTGATGAGTAATGAAGGCCAGGCAGCAAAGGGCGTCATTGTCTTTGGACACACTCAAGAAGGAGTGATCAGGGACAAAGAACATTTAATCGAGTATGTTAAAGAAAAGCAGGAGAGCTCTGTGGTAGGAAGTAGTTAAATGTGCCATCTGTTTAGGTCTCTAGTAGGCTCTAAAATGACTTCAGGATATGTGTTTTAACCATTTTGAGGTTTCTTTTCCAGGACATGTTCACATTGGGCTATATTCACATTTTTAATATTCCTGGTTATTTTTAGGATTTTAAAGTATTCATATATTGTGGTACTGTTTTTTCTTTGTTAGAGCCTTGAGAGGGATAGTTTTCATATAATTCCACATGACATAGTGAAAAGAGTAATAGTACAATTTTTTTTTCTGCAAGTTTTGTAAAGCTCGATAGCAGGAAATGGTGTATTGTGAATCTATCACTTCCTAAAAAGGCATTCTGGAAGAAACTACTTTTCAGCTGAATGAACTTTACTTTTACATTATTTGTTATACTTTGTGTATAGTCTTGGCTTAAAATGTTCTTTTGGCATTGGACATTATGAGATTTCCTTTCCATGATTACTTTTATTTAACCGGTTATTCATATTCTTGGTGCAAATCGATAATAATGAAATAAATTCTATGTTTTCATGTAAGTATATGCAGTTTCAAAAAATATAAATGGTTTCTAACAGATCAACAATCCAAAAATAAGCAAAGGATATGAAAAAGAGTTAAACCAAATGACCTAAAAACAAACAAAAATGTTTATAAATCTGGGAGGCTCAGTTTCACTTACAAGAAAAATGCAACTATAATATGAGCTATCGCTTCTTTTATGCATCCAGATTGGCAAGAATAAATAGTTTGATACAACACAAACTGGGTATGGGAAAATAGGTAGTGTAAGGAAATAAGTGCTTTCATATGTGGATGATGGGAATAAATCAAAATTAAAAATGCACCTAGCCCTAAATGCAGTGAATTCAGGTCTAAGAATTTATCTCAAGAGATATAAGTGCACATGTTTGCAAAATATACTTTGGTATTCAGTATTTTCTGGCTCCACCCACTCTAAATATCTATTCATATACTGTTTTTAAAAATGTCAGCATTTCCATATGGGGTGTGTGTGTGTGTGTGTGTGTGTAAAATTAGAAAGGAAAGTATAAAACAATGCCTTTATTAGGTATATATATACAAATGTGTGCACAGACAGGATATCAGAGACCTGGAATAGGAGGGGACTTTCTTTTCACTGTATTTTTGTTATTCAGTTTGCAGTTTTGTTTTTATTGTGTATATGCATTACTTTGTAAAAATCAGCTTGAATAGTTTTTGACATGTAATTTACATGCTGTAAAATTTGCCAGTTGAAAGTTAATTATGTGAGTTTTAGTGTATTTATAGAGTTCTGCATCTATCCATACAATCTAATTTTAGAAACTTTTCATCATCCTCAGAAGAAACTTTGTACCATTAGCAAACAGTTGCTATCACACCTCACTTCCCTAGCTCTAGACATCCATTACTCTACTTTCTGTAAATAGATTTGTCTCTTCTGGAATTCATATAAATGGTATCATACAACATGTGGTCATTTATAACTAGCTTCTTTCAGTTAAATAATATTTTTGAGGTTCATCCATGTTGTAGCATGCCCTATATTACTTTTTGAGTTAAAAAATGTTAAAATTAGGGCGCCTGGGTGGCTCAGTCGTTAAGCGTCTGCCTTCGGCTCAGGTCATGATCCCAGGGTCCTGGGATCGAGCCCCGCATCGGGCTCCCTGCTCCGCGGGAAGCCTGCTTCTCCCTCTCCCATTCCCCCTGCTTGTATTCCCTCTCTCGCTGTGTCTCTCTCTGTCAAATAATTAAATAAAATCTTTAAAAAAATAAAAATAATAAAATAAAATAAAAAATGTTAAAATTAAAGTAAAAAAAGCAATTGGAAAATTATCCTTTTTAAGTATGTTGTGTAATGGTTGTGAAATGGAAGAGAATTACAGAGAAAGTATTTGTTGTCAGAGTTACTATTTATTGAGCATCTTTGATGTACTAGTAATTCTTTTAGGCTTTATGTATGTTATCTTATTTAATCCTTACAATATATGTAATAGATGGTATTGTATTGTTTCTATAAATGAGTAAATTAAGTGGTATGATTATAAGTTTTGTGTCAATTTACACATAAAAGCATAAAGTATAAAAATAGATGTATGCAGATATCTACAGCCAAAGTTAGAATATTTTACGTGCTACATAACACCACAATGCACAGTGGAAATACCACTCATTAGCCAGATAGTTCTAATAGAATTTTTTGCAATTATAGATCTATTCTGTATCTCTTCTGTTATAGTATCCACAACTACATGTGGCTGTTGGTTACGTGAAATAGGACTAGTGTGAGTGAGGAACTAAATTTTAATGTTATATAATTGTAAATAATTTAAATTTAACTACACTCTGCTTCTGTCCTTGATGTAGTAACAGTTACCGGTTGATCACAGTAATCCTTACTCCTACAGCTGTAACAGTCAAACCCTGTGCAACAGATGAAACAGTGGTTTCAAGGTCTTGGTTATAAGACACCAAAGGGCAGAGAGGTCCCTGAGAGCAGGGAAACAAATGAAATGAACCCTACGAGTAGAGTATGCTAGCTTCCCGCTTGCGGGAGTTTCAAGGCTTGGATCAAAGAGGAGGTATTCAGACAAGGTCAAGGACTTTCTGAGTTGAAGAAACAGAGTGGAGAGTGAGAGAAGACAATGCTGGATAGAGTTCATAGAACAGAAGACTAGAGAGAAAAGTGCTTAGCTGCTTGCCTAATGATTAGGACAAGTACCTGCGGGAAATGCCCCAGATCAAGGAAAGAACAACCTGAAAGGATTTGAGGTCCTTACTTGAGTGCTTGCCTTTCAGATAGCAGCAGGAATAGTGTCTTGTTTCTACTAGCCAGACTGGAAAAATCTCAAGATTCATGTGGCTTTGGGTAAAGTACACATAAGGGTCTTATCTCAGTTAATGGGGAGTAATTGGCTCTAAATTGAGCACTACTCTGCTCCCTCCTAAAATATCTTAAGAGCAAGTCCTTAAGTGATCAAACTGTTTCCAAATAACTGTGTCCCTGAACAAAGCTCAAGATCTATGAGAATACAGAAATATTGAGCACTCACCAAGGTAAAATTCAGAATGTCTGATAGCCAATCAAAATTACCAGGCATGCAGCAAGAAACAAGAAAATTTGACCCATAATGAGACAATAAATATGTCAATACCAAACCCAAACTGACAAAGCTGTTAGAGTTAGTAGGCAAGGACATTAAAAAGAGTTATTATAACTGAATTCCATAGTTTCAAAAAGTTAGAGATATGGAAAATAGGGAAAAAAATCTAAATCAAACTTCTAGAGATGATAATTACACAGTGTAAGATGGAAAATCTACTGAATGGCATTAATGACACACATTGCAGAAGAAAATATTGGTGAACTTGAAGACATAATAATAGAAGCAACCCAAAATAAAACAGAGAGAGTAAAGAGATTTTTTTTTTTTTACAAAGTAAACAGAACATTAGTTGTGGGACAACTTCAGGGGAACTACTGTATATTAATTTGAGTTCCTAAAGAAGAAAAGGGGGAAAGAAAAAAATTAATGTAATTATGACTGAAAAATTTTTCAAATTTGGTGAAAATTGTAAACCCACAGGTCCAAGAAATTTAATGAAACCATAGTAGAAGAAACAAGAAGAAGACTACTCCAAGGCACATCATAATCAAATTGTACGAAGATATTGGAGTGACATTTGTTGAGCTAACTACTGAAATAAAATCCATCAACCTAGAAATCTACACCCTGCAAAAGTCTTTAAAAATAAAGGAAATTATTTTAGATCTATGTTTTTAAAGAAAAAATATTAAAATGTAGTCATTTTGTAATATAGGTTAAAGTATGATAGATGACAATAATAGCACAAAGGGCAGAAGAGGAGGAATGAAAGTATCCTATTGTAAAGTTCCATATTATATATTAAGTAGTATAATATCCCTTGAATGGAGACTATCAATTTAAAAATCTATACTATAAACCCTAAAGCAAACACTAAAATAAGCCAACAAAGGAGAGAAAATGGAATCATAAAAAATAGTTAATCCAGAAAAGGCAGAAAAAGAACACAAATGAGAAACAATAGAAAAATAAATACCAAGATGATAGATTTAATTTTGAACTTACCAGTAGTCATGTTAAATATGAACACTCAATGCCAATGAAGAGATGGAGGTTTTCAGATAGCATGTAAAACAAGAAACAACAAGAATGCCTACACACATGAACTTCTAATATAAAGACCCAATCAGTTAAAAGTAAAAGAATGGACAACTAATAGTATCAAAAGAAATCTGGAGTTACAGACAAAATAGATTTCAGAACAAGGGATATTATCAGAGATAAGGTAATTTCATCATGATAAAGTGGACATAATTCTAAATATTTATGTTCCTAAAAACAGAGCTTCAGAATACACCAAGGAAAAACTGATAGAACTGCAAGGAGAGATTGTGGAGACAACTCCACAATTATAGCAGGACATTTTGATAACTTTTCTCAATAATTGATTGAACAAGTAGACAATTAGGGATACAGAAGATTTGAACAACCTAATCGATAGATATCTCTCTCAGCAACAGTAGAAGGCACATTCTTTTAAAATGCGCATTGGGGGGCGCTTGTGTGGCTCAGTCGGTTAAGTGTCTGCCTTCGGCTCAGGTCATGATCCCACATCTGGCTCTGCTCGGCAGGGAGTCTGCTTCTCCCTCTTCCTCTGTAATCTCTCTCACTTTTGTGCTCTCTCAAATAAATAAATAAAATCTTAAAAAAATAAAATGCACATTGGGGTGGGGGGTTGCCTGGCTGGCTCAGTCTGAGGAGCATGCAACTCTTGATCTTAGCATTGTGAGTTTGAGCCCCATGTTGAGTGTAGAGGTTACATAAAAAAAAAAAAAAAATACACATGGATATTTACCAAATATATGGAACATATTCTGATATGTTTTGGGACACAAAATAAGTCCTGATAAATTTAGAAATAATCAACTCATATAAAGTATTTTCTGACCATAATGGAATCAAATAAGAAGTCAGTAACAACAGAAAGGTCACTTAAAATCCCCAAATATTTGGAAACTAAACATACTTCTAAGTAAGTCATGTATCACAGAGGTAAGCAAAAGCAAAATTTGAAAGTATTTTGAATGAATAAAAATGAATAACGAACTTATCAAAATTATCAGGATACAGGTACAGCAGATCTTAGGAAGATATTAATAGCATTATATACCTATATTTAAAAAAAAAATCTAGATCAATGGCCTAAATTTTTGTCTTTAAAAAAATAGGAAAACAAAAGCAAATGAAATCCAAAGCAAACAGAAAAAGGAACTAATAAAGATCAAGTTGAAATCAATGAAATAGAAAACAGAAAAACGATAGAGAACATTAATGAAACCAAAAGTGAAACTTAGGTGGACCTAAATTCTTTTTAGCTTTAAAATTTTGTAATTTGAAACACAGAGAAAATACTCTTCTTTATTTACCTACAGATTTACATTTATTTGAAAAAACATTTTTTTGAAAGTCAAGATGTATAGTAAATTAGCACAATTAAAAAAAATTTGAAACACTAAGTCACTCAAATTTCAATCCTTTCTTTACCATCTTTAACACAATACTGAATACCTTTCATAATAAGAATCAGAACCTTCCCATGGTTCTGTTGATATAGTCCCCTCACTTATCTCTCATTTCCTCAATGTCTGTACCAAGTCTCTGCATCCTTGACTACTTTGTATAAAACAACAACCCCTATTCTCCTGCATTTATTTCCTTATCCTGCTTTGTTTTTCTCCAAAACTGCAACCACTATCTTTTCCTTTAATATCTTCTTTTACCTAACTAAAAGATAGCTTTCTTTAGGGCAAGGAGTTTGTGCATTTTGTGTACTGTTGTAAGTTCTCGAACAGTGCCCAGCACATAATAGGCATTCAGTAAATACCTGTTAAATGAAATGATCAGTTATACATTAATATCCTTTAGATTCTCCTCCCCCCCACCCCATTTGTACAGATTTTCATCTCTTGAATTTGAGAGATTTTGAAAGGTCTGTCTGTTTAATAGAAACTTTCCAGACTTAGGTGTCTAGGTGACGTTTTTCGTATCTAGATCACTTCTATAAGTAACAAAACAAAGTTAAAACAGTTTGCTGAACACCTCTAACAATTATCGTCTCATTGAATCTTCCCAGCAGTTCAAAGTGAGATGAAATTCTCACTTTACAGACAAGGGATCTAAGGCTTAGGAAATTAAGTAAGGCTTTGAAAGTCACATACAACTAGATTCAAACCCAGATCTGCCATACTCTAAAGATTGAGATCTTAAACATTGTACTTTTTCCCAGTTTCAGATGTATTATTTGCAGAGATAAATGTTAGTTTAACATGAGTATCGATAGGTTTAGCATATTAGGTTAGAGCATAGCAACATTTTGAGGGAAAGAGACTAAGGAAATTTTCCTTAGAGAAGTTAGAGGGTGTGGGAAAGATTTGTGGGACACTTCTAGAGAGGTTTGTGAATAGGTCTGCAAAGGGGAAAATGACTAGGTCAGGGAAGGAATGAAACATTGAACATCTAGGAAGGATGGCTTTGCCCAAAGGGATAAAATGATAGGGAAATACAAATTGAGGTTCGTGATCTGGGTCATTGGCTGGCAAATTATAACCAGTAAATAAACTCAATTGGACTCTAATTTTTAATTGGTTAATCAATAATTGAAAATTATTCCATATGCTTTAAGTTATGTTGTCAAAAGCAGTGATATGAACCTTACACATCATTGATAGGGTATTTTTAAAGGTAATGGAAAGGAGAGAGGAAAGGAAGGAGCGAGGAGGACAGAAGATTGTGTGTGTGTGCTTATTAGAAAAAATTTTATATACTTTACATATAGAAAAAGATTTTATATTTTTCTGTATAATAAGTAATAAAAATATTTGTTTTGTAGTAATTGATACTTTCTTTTGGTTTGTAGGTTTATAGATTTCTAAGCCATTCAGGTTATGTTTATAGTGCTTATCTTAAGCCAAGGTGGCAAACTTGTCAAACTTAATTTGTAATAGCAAAACTATTAGACTTCCCTTAAGTTGACTAGAAATTATTTGTGTTGGAAGTAACAAAACACTGTTTTGCACAATATTCATTTTTGGTGCACTTTGTGGTCAGCCATTTACAGTTAAAGATTGTCCATTTGTCATTTGTCTATGATGTGAGGCCATTGACAGTCATGTTTAGTTTACACTGTTGTTAACATAAGAACACATTTTACAACTTGTTTTTCAGTGATTTAAAACAACTTATGGAGATCCACTTTGTTGGCACAACTAAGCTTTTGGTCAGGACTTGGATTCTGGATTCTTTCCATATATACCTTTTTTTTTTTTTTTTTTTTTTTTTAGGAGAGTAGCGGGGAAGGGGCAGAGGGAGAGGGAGAATGTTAGGTGGGCTCCATACCCAGTGTGGAGCTGGACGTGGGGCTTGATCTCGCAACACTGAGATCATGACCTGAGCCAAAATCAAGTCAGATGCTTAACTGACTGAGCCACCTAGGCACCCCTCCATATACATTTTATTTTGTTGTATTTAGTGTGATATGTTTGAGGGGAGCTTTTAAAGTTAGGTTTACTATATTCGGATGCCTGTTCCTGTTTTTAGAGGATTTTTTTATAGCTAGTCCATATCCCACAAAGGATGATTATATTTTTAGGAGTTTTTCTTATTGATTAGAATTGGTTGACAACTGAACTGTATTTTAGGTTTGAAAAAAATCTGGTCATCTTGGTATAACAGTTAATATGCTTATGATTTTTTTGCTGACTTCATTATATAAGAGCCATTGTCTTTGTTCTTAAGTTACTTGCTTTTTCAGGCATTTTTAGATTATTTAAAAAATTGATCCTTTTTGAACCATGTTACCCTTCTACCTAATCTGTATACATATATACATATAGTAATATATATACATATTTTATACTACGTAATGTAAAATGTATGTAATTTTATTTATATGTGTGTGTACAGACTCATTATTGCCTTAATATGGTTTATATGAAAGGTAGAGAATATGACACGTGTATGACTAGTTTTCACATCTTTAAATCAGGCACAAGATTTAATAGTGGGTATTTTGCTTTTATAAGACACAATGATGCAACAACATGGGTGGAGCTAGAGAGTATAATGCTAAGTGAAATAAGTCAGAGAAAGACAAATACCATATGATTTCACTCACATGTGGGATTTAAGAAACAAAACAAGTAAAGGGAAAAAAAAAGAGAGGAGAGACAAACCAAGAAACAGACTCTTAACTATAGAAAACAAACTGATGGTTACCAGAGGGGAGGTGCGTGGGGGGATGTGGATTAAAGAGTACACTTGTCCTGATAAGTACCCCACGATGTATGGAATTGGTGAATCATTATCTTGTACTCTTGAAACTAATATAACACTGTATGGTAACTATACTGGAATTAAAATTTAGAAAAAGAAAGATACACAAATGATGTCAGTGTTCTTTTGCAAGTAATATATTTTCTCCTTGTTGTAGGTCCTTTTGTTCTGCATCACAGCTGCCATGTACATGTTCTTTTTCAGGTATGTCCTGTTATACCTATTTATTTTAATAGAAAAAATAGGGTTCCTTTGTGTTTTTTAAATCAGCCATGTAACTAATGTTGTTCCCTAAATAATTATTTCTCACAAGTAGCACGAGGTTTTGTTTTGTTTTTGTTTCCTTCCTCTAGGATTGTTAGAGATAAATCACTGCTTCTTAGTGGATAGAAGAGAGGGAAAAAAGATTTGTTTTGTTTGTTTGTTTGTTTTTCATATTCTCCTTACAGGTTCATCTTGGAAAGCTGAATATATAAATTAATAATCTTAAATACTGATAAGTGAGTTTTTGTTTTTTGTGGACCTGATTTTAGATATTCTCCACTCTCCAACATTTTAAATCAATTTAAGTCAACATTTTAAATTTAAATAAGAAATTTAAATAAATTTAAATAAGAAGAAAGTGATGGTAGGGCTTAATCTAAATCTTCTGCCAAGGTAACCTAGCACATTAATAATTGTCTTTAAAATATTAAATTAGTCCATAATGTCAGAGTTGTATTTCTCATTGACATTGAAACTGTGGGGCCTGTGGAGCAGTGTTAGGATGGCTCAAGATTTCAAGGCCAATGAAAAGGATACCATCGTTCTATAGCCATAGCAGTACAGGAAGAGGATTTTGGATTGGGAAGAGTCCATTCTTTCCTAACCTTTATTGTCAGTGATACCAGTAATTCCCATTTATTTCAGTCTTATTACGCTAATTTGAATAGACTTTTCTTGATTTTTCTGGATATAGGCAGAATTCAATCACAATAGGAAGGACCAACCTTTTAAAATTAAAATTTGTACTTGATTGACCAAAGCAGTTACAGATTTTAATAAGATATATTTGATAGATATCTTAATTTTTTTCTTTTTACCTAAATCAGACAATTCAACCATACCAGAATTTTAAAACAATTTCCTGCCAGAACATCCTAATAAATATTTGATAAGCACAATGATAGGATTTTAACTTACTATGACTTTATCCAAAATTTTACATGCACATTTAAAGTGATGCTGCTGCTGTTATTCTTGTAAAAGGACAGCCAGGCCATTAGAAGGGAAAAATGGATCAGATTTCAAGGTAGGGAGAACTTGATTTGTAAAGGATTGGTAATGGGTGCATAATATTTTTTGTCAGTTATTAATGACTGAAAAATCATTGCAGCTCTCTGGGGGTCTTTGTGAAATTGTTTGAGCTACCATATGGTCTCTTTCTTATATTTTAACAATTTAGGGGTGTCTACCGTATGGTCTCTTTCTTATATTTTAACAATTTATGGGTCAGGTATAGGAGTTAGGGACAATGACTATATCATTTCATCAATTTCCAAAAATTGTATATTGTATTCAGATACATTATTAGGACAATATGTAAAAAGTTCACATGGTTGATCTTTATGTCTATCTAGTCTGAAGGTAAAGCTTACCTAGTGGGGAAAATATAAAAAAGAGAAAAACTTAGAAACCTATCTTCTGTTGACATGTACAAGAGGAAAATACAATATCAAGTAAATTTTCTTTTTGTGAAAATTCCCAAAAGCAGATAGTTAAATGCAACAGTCCTTCCAGTCTGACACTTAAAGACAGTGTATTTGATCAAGAGTTAGCATTTCTTAGTCGTCAGTTTTTGAGGTTTAAAAAACAAATTGTATGTTGAATATCGTGATAATGCCCAAGTTTTAGCTTGGTCCTCAGAAATCATACTTTGAAAACTGCTGCCATCAACGTAGTATTTTTGGTGTAGAAAGAAAATCAGCCCTATAAATATGTATTTTGGTGTAGAGCTATGAAGCCTTTTCCTGTTTCAGTCACAAAGTCTAGTTTAAAAACAACATTTTAAAATACTTTCCAGAAGGCTCAATACAAGGTTTTAGTGCCAAGATAAACATTTTCAGTTTTCTGAGGAAAGGGCTTGTTTTCTCCTAAAAGAAGCACTATCACCAAATTCCTAGTGTTCTTGGCAGAAGTTAGTTTGAATAACTCAACAAAAGAGGTTTGGCAAATGGTAAAATAAAACCATTTATAAAGTACTACAATCAAACAAAACAATGTTACATGTTTGTCTGAACTCTGGCCTGTGTTTGGAATGAACAAACAACATTGTACATAGCAGTTAGCGAGTCTAATTGCATTAAAATATTTTATTCTTAAAACTCAGTTTAATATACAGATATTTGAGGTCATATTTTTTCCATTTATTAACAATTTTAATTCTAATTGCTTAAAATAGGTAAATATCAAATGATATTGTCCCTAGGTTTCCATTTATACTAATTTCCTTTGAGAAGAGAGGATAAGGGAATCATTTTATGTTAGAAATTAATAAGCTTGTGTTTTTATCCTAACCTATAAGTGGGAAAAAGGGAAATGAGACCCCCTTTCAATAGAGAGGAAATGTGCCAATTTTATTTATTTAGAGTAGGAACTTGAGGAAGTAGTTCTATAAGTATTTTCTAAAAGTGACATATAGGATGTGATGGTTATAGTATGAATTTACTTAAAAAGTAATGCAGTGTTCTTAGTATTAAAATCATGGCTATTAAAATGTGTAATGAAAACATCTTACTTTTGAGTAGTTCTTTTGTTATTTTTTAATAGGTACAGTTTTCTTTTCACATGCATTTTCTCATACACAGTGATCTTGATTTTCAATCTATACATCAGAAATAAGGCTTACATTCAGATAGAATTCTAAGAAAACTTCAGAGGCTTGGGTTGAGGAACGTGAAGAGAGTTCTAGTTCTTAGCCAGCTGGCCATCCATCCATCCAGGTGTCTGTTGATACCAACATATGCTGTGGATTCTGTTAAGAACTGGGGTACAATATTTTGAAGATATTTTGAAAGAAGTTTTTCTGTACAACCCCCCAGTGGGCATTCTTCATAATGATTCTGCTTCCATTGTTCAATCATGTTATTATTTTGTATGTTGTTGTCATAACTTCGTCTTAGAGCATGTCTGTCACTATGAAGCAGAAATCATAGTTGAAAATTTGGTAGAATATTTCTTCTCATGCATACCTTTAAAGCACATTTTTTTTTTAACTTCTAAATGTATACTTATGGGTAAAGCAACTTTTTTTTTTTTTTTTTAAGTCAAGGATTTATTATAGTTGTTGATTCAGGCTTTATTAGGATCTTTCCAACAGTCATGTGGAGAGAAGAAATGAGTCTCTTTTGAACCATTAGCTCTTTCATTTTTTTAACTGAAAAGCAAAGGAGAGAATCAACAACAACACAAACAGCATGCCAAAACTAATACACATAATCCTGCTAACAAAAAACAATGAAACATGCTATACTTTTAAACAATTTATTTATTGGTTTTATTTCAACATTAGGTATCTGTGTATGGAGAACACATAGTTTAGAAAAGTGAAATAATTCAGTTTCACTTTTCTTTAATAATTTAATTTAAAATAGTATCATAAAGCATATCATGACAGCTTTGATCCCATCCTGGTGAGTACCTAGCTAGAAATTCTTTCCACCTGCCTTTGCAAAGGCAGCAACAAATCCAACAGTTTGTTTAAACATGTAGATTGAAAGGCTCAGACTTGTTGTCATAGCAGATAATCTATGGACTGTGTATGACTGATTCACAGGAGACATAACTTAATCTGCTATAAACATTGAAAAACGTATTTTTATTTAGAATCTAGTGCAAATTAAAGTTGATTGTTGTTGTGTTTAAAACATTATTTAGAAATAGTATTGATGCCTGCCATGGATGAATTCTGGTCAAGTCTCTGTGAAGGTACAAATAATAAACTGTTTCATTAGTCTCAAGATAATGGATGTATTTTGTTTTTAAGAAAATGAAATGACACTATTCATTGGCTGGCTGCATTTTTGAGTGAAAGACATTTGTGATTGTCCTTGAATCTCCTAATGTAAACGGAACCTAGTATCTTTGAAGTGACTTTAACAGCAAGTAAAGAACTTTTGATCTGGGTCTTTCGACAATTATTGATTTTAACAAAAGCCCTTTAAATATCAATTAGGTTCTATTTTTTAAAGTACTGCCTAAAACTACACAGAAATCCAGTCTAGAAAATTATATATAGCATTTGAACTTTAAAAGTTTTACTTCAGGATTAGGAGAGTTTGCCCTAATGAGGTTTGTATTTTGAAGAGATTTCTTCCAGCAAAGCAGAGAGTGAATTGGGGGCTTGTAGGGGGCATAATGGCAGTTAATGGGAGGATACTGTTGCAGTTATCCTGGAAGAAAATGGTGGGGGCGTGACTGAAGGTTATTATGGTAATAATAAATAATAAACATAGTAAAGAGTGGATCTATATGAGATATGAGTATTGATGCTTGGATGAAGAAGAGAAAAACACTGGAAATTAGCAAATTAGCAAATTAGAAAATGTATGGAAATTGAGTACAGGTTTTGCAATTACTGAGATTGAAGTGCATTTAAGACACTCACATTAAGAGATATAAATGTATATCACTTGGGTATTTGGAGATTAGGACATAAATAGAGGCTATGCTTGATTGTCACACCAATTGGTTGAGTACAGACAAATTATACAACTTCTGTACGCTTAGTTTTTTCTTTATTAAAAAGTATAAATTATTATATGGACCTCATAGGTTGGCTTCTGGTGATTAAATTAGCACAGTGTCTTTCAAACTTTTTTGAATATGACCCAAAATAAGAACTACACACACACACACATAAATTTTCCAGAATAATACTTAACCTTACTACATGGAATACACTTGGATATTTTTTATTCTAATTTGTTTTATTTAAAAAGCTGCTTTGAACTACCAGCAGTGTGAAAAAACACTGAGCTAATACAGGTGAGCACCTTGCTCAGTGATTATTACTTTAGCAGAAGTAGAGTTATGAGTAGTGATTATTGTCTGTAAACTAGGAAAGAAAGTTAATTAAAATGGAGGATTTCAAGAATGAGGGCATTATCTTTAGTGTTAATGCTGTAAATATATTCATTAAGGTAAGGGCTAAAAATGTTCATTTGCTCTAGCAACCTGGTTGTCAGTGGTAACCAGCTAGAGAAATTTTTGTTGCTGAATTGGGATAGTAGATTGAGAAATGTGACATGATGTTCACTTTAAATATATACAATTAATTTTGTCAATTATTTTTTGAGGAAAGTTAGGAAAATTTTTTTTAATAAATGCAAAAAAGGTGTGAGCTGAGGAAGCGGAATGAGTATAATAAACTCAAAGTTTGAGCGGAGAAAGGGCAAGTTGTTATAGGAGTAAGGTTTTCTTTTGGATTCCTTCTTAGTTTATTTTTTTTTAGGCAAGAGAGACTAGACTATGGGAAAGTTTAAGTGAGTAAAAGAAGGTTGCACAAGCAGGAGAGATTAACAAGTTGGGGAAATAGGAAAGAGAAGAGAAATGGTCTAAAATGCAGTCCAGAATGTCAACAGAGATAGCTAGATTGTTAAACCTATTTGTCTGATAGAGATCATGTTAGATAATTATGAGGAAATTGAAGTTCCTTTTAAAAGCCTTGAACATACTGTTTAAGTGGAAGAGGATTGATAAATATAGAAGAGGTAGTAAATAGAAAAATCTTAGGTCTTTGGCTTCCTAAATTCATTGTCATTCTTAAAAGGTATTAATTACAAGTTAATTAACTTGTTGATAAAAATTGACATGGGCTTGGGAAACCAACATTCCTCAGAAGATATATGCAGGTGAACTGAGGTACTTTCATAAATGGCAACTAACTAGGGAGCTTACCAAGAATGCAAAATCTGTCCTATGCAAAGATAAAGGTAGAGATCCTCAGGACTGTTGCTTTCCTCAAAGCAAGTTGAAAAGGTGAGAAAACATAGGTTCAAAATTTTGTAAATCACTGTGTCTGACAATGCAGAGCTTATTATCAAGTCAAATGACTGTAATCTGACTTTCTTTTGGGGGGAGGTAGAGAATTAGTCTGCCCATGTGGTGAATATCCTCCATCTATGGATGGAAGTTGTGGCAAATCTGTTTTCACTTTTTGCCTATCAGCCTTTGAAATACTGTGCCTCAATAAAGAAATTGCTCAAACATTTTATATCTAATATAAATGTTTGTTGTTTTTTAGTAGAAAGCAAAGAGAAATATTGTTTGGAGAAATACTATCAACTTAAAATGCAACTTCTTACAGACTTCGTGGCACACAATCACATTAGAAGTGGTCAGTTGTCTTTGCAGTTTTATTTTCAAGAATAAAAATGCATTTTTGGGTGGTTTTCTAAATGTAAATATTTTATTTATTTTTATTGATGTCGAAGTTCAAGAAGTGATGACATGTTACTAAGTCAGTGAAGAGTTTACACTGTTAACATGCCAGTAGGCTTGTTCTAGTAGTTCTCAGGTTCCACTGGATGTTGGAGCCTCTGTGAATCAAGATGGCAGTTTGCAGTTACAATAAAGGATAAACCATAATTATGCTTATCTTTTTTTTTTTACTAAAACAATTTTAACTTATGTTAGCACTTTTCACCTAAATCAAGTTGGCACTATATAGTTGTATTTATTTTTTATTGAATCTGTAAGATACAATGTAGCTAGAATTTAATAGTAGTTAATAGCTATGTCATGCATAAGAAGTCATTTGTTCCAAGTTCTACACTTGTATTTATTTTATTAACAGAAGAATAATTCTTATAAATAATTCTTCTTAAGTATTTAGGAGAAATGAAAATGTTTTTGTTTTGGAAATGACAATTCACAGAAGATTTTAATAAAGCATTTCTGTTTTGAGCAACAAAAAATCACTCTTGGGTGTAAGAATCTGTTACCTTAACAGAAGTCTCAGCAAATCAAATATTCATAAGTAAGAGAAATAATATGATAAAGTTCTAACATTAGTGGTGAATTCTTGAAATAATGTAGATACATTTTTTTTTTCCCTGATGATGTCAGTCATAGTTTATTAGCATTGGTGATTATTGCTGGAGATGGTTTGAGTAAAAGAGTACCTGGTAAATGTTTGAATAAATGATACTGAGTTTAAAATATCTAATGATCGAGTAAAATTTTTAGCTTTTCAGAATTTTCATTTACTTAATGAAAAACATAGATGTGTTTTTGGAGGTTCCATGGTATAATGGAAATTGTATAGTCTTCAGTGCCTCACGTTCGAACAGACCTCTCTTTAGGTTTTGGCTCTTACCACTTACTAATTCTGTGGCTTTGGTAAATTATTTCTTTGGTTTCTTTTTAAATTTTTCATCCATAAAAGTATCCCTATAGTTATGAGAATTTAGAACAGATATCCCCAAGAAAATATTTTTTAAATGATATTTAAGTTTCCAAGCTAATCCTTTAAAATTAACCTATAAATGAATCCATAAAATGTACTTGGAGTATAGTGCCAGTAGTACTATAGAAACAAATAATATTTATGATAATATATTTTTGGGAAAATATATTTATTTCCAATATGTTAGAGCTAAAGCAAAAGGATTGGAAATTACCCAGTTCTTGAGCTATTCCACAGCGTCCCCTGTCAGAGCAAGAGCTCAGAGCATAGGAGACGGGAAATGAGGGGATAGAAGAACAGAATTAGACCTCTCAGGAAGAGAGTGGTTAAAAGCAAAATGAAACAGTGGCGCCTGGGTGGCTCAGGTGGTTAAGCATCCGACTCTTGGTTTTGGCTCAGGTCATGATTTCAGGGTCGTGAGATAGAGCCCCGCATTGGGCTCGTGCTCTGTGAGGAGTCTGCTAAAGATTCTCTCCCTCCCACCCCGAAATAAATAATCTTAAAACAAACAAACAAACAAAAACAGGCTAATACCGCAAATTTAAGAGCCAAAAGAGTGGGATTATGGTTTAACCTGGGGCTTTCCTTTTACTTGTCTTCCTTTTTCTTTCTTCTCCTCCCTATTCCCTACTCTGATGCCATCTGACTGGAGGGGTGTTGGGGCAGCACAGTAAGTGGGGCTAGAGAAGAAGGGGTCTTGGAAGTATAGGGTAGATGGGCGCTGTGGGGGTTGGGGTAGGTGGGTAGGGAGGAGAGTGAGGAGGAAGGAAGTGTATTGGCCCCAGATTCCCAGAGCAGCAAGATTTGGCTGTGTCTTTCTGTTGCCAGCCTTACTCTTAACTAGTTGCTAGTCCATCCATTGGAAATTGGTTTAAAAAAAATCTAAAGAATGGAACCAACCAAGGTTATGGGGATTAAGGAGTGCAACTTGTTGTGATGAGCACCCGGTGATGTATGGAATTGTTGAATCACTACACATACACCTAAAAGTAATGCAACACTGTATGTTAACTAACTGGAATTAAAATAAAAACTTAAAAAAAAAGAATGGAGCCAAATAGGGTATCCTTTTCACTCCACGTTCCAAATCTCTCTGGGCATCATATTGCATCATATTCTATCATAACTCAACAGAATAAAGCCATAGGTGATTCCTGAAAGTGTCTGCAGCACTTTTTTTGTCATTTTTCAAACAGCTACCGTGCACTTGACCCTGTTTTCACACAGTTGACTATTTCATCTCTTGCCTGTAGAGGTGGGAATGATTGAGAAGGGGAGGAATAAGGAAGAGGAAACAATTGCTAGAAGCAGTAGGTTAAGAGGAGGCCTAAGTTATGTTGCTAGAGTGGCCATTTGTATTGGAAGAATCTACATTCATTTTTGTGTATCTTCCGTGTAGTTAAAAGCCAATATTTTCCCAGAATTTGCTGGTATATCATCTTCTTGTATAAAAGGGGCTGAGGAGAGCGCCCGTGCTCTCCTCTGCCATAGGAGGTTACAGGGAGAAGCCTCTGTCCATGAGGAGGTGGGCTGCACCAGGCACTGAGTAGGCTGGCACCCATGGCCTTGGACTTCCCAGCCCCAAGAGCCGTGAGAAACAGATTTCCGTTGTTTGTAAGCCATCCAGTGTCTAGTATTTTGTTATACTAGCTTGAACTAAGACAACTGGGAAGGGCTTTTCCACTTTCTAATGTAATGCGTTAATATTTCAGGTGTCCATTACAAAAATTGGCTTGCAGACCTGCTTGCTACCCTGAGGTGTAGGCCAACTACTGTCTCCATGTAAGCTTCCTTTCCCTTAAAGGAAAGTCTTTTAGGGGCACCTGGGTGGCTCAGTCGTTAAGCGTCTGCCTTCGGCTCAGGTCATGATCCCGGGGTCCTGGGATCGAGTCCCACATCGGGCTCCCTGCTCCGCGGGAAGCCTGCTTCTCTCTCTCCCACTCCCCCTGCTTGTGTTCCCTCTCTCGCTGTGTCTCTCTCTGTCAAATAAATAAAATCTTAAAAAAAAAAAAAAAAAGGAAAGTCTTTTAATAGGAGTCTTTTAAATGAAGTCTGAAATTATAAACTCCTTTGAATTAAATTTATTTTTCATTCTTAACCCAAACACCACTCTACTGTATACAATAGAAGATCTATAGTATTAGCCAAAACCAGGGATTCCAGCTATGCAAACTTACACACCTATACACCATAGTCGTAATTATAACTTACTCCATTTCATTTGGGCTTGAGATATAAATATAATGGTTTTGAAAATATGAGATTAAAATTATTTGGAATTGAATATAATTTATAAATGATAAATATAGAAGCTTGAAGCGATTTAGCTGTGAAGAGACGATACAGAAGTAATTGCAGATACTTTTAAGAATTACCTTTTGGCTTTATTTGGTTGAGTTATGATATAATGCCTAGAGAGATTTTTAAATTTGGGAATTATGATGAGTAAAGAAGAATGATAAAACTAACTCTATAATGAGAACTGATGCCTTGTGAATTAGAAAAATAGCCAGAATTTTGTAAAACACATTAGAGGACAAATAGCCTCAAATTAAGATTATATTGATTTTTTTGTAAAATACATATATGTATATATTTTGTTCATTGTAGAAAAATACCAAACAAAATCTTTCAGAGAATAACTGCTATTTTGTGTATATCCTTTGTGTATATCCTTTGTGTATATCCTGCTTTGTGTATATCCTTATTGGCCATTTGCTATGTCTTTGTCTGTCTTTCCTCTCCACCTGCCTGCCTTCTCTCCCTCTGCCTTCCGCTTTCCCTTCCTTCCTTATTCCTTTTCTTCCCCCCTCCTCATTTCCTCTCTCCTTCCACATCTTCTACATAGATATACTTCTCAAATGAGATCATATCATGTTGCTGGATGCTGAAATGCCTTTTGTTGGCATATCTGCATTAGAAAAGACTAGGAACTTTCTGTGATTAGTCTAAGCAGCAAGCCTTCTCTTGAATTACACACACTTATACTCACATCCACTTGCCCAGGTGCACACAACAAATTATTAGAAGCGGTAGAAAAGATTCTGACACCAGTCTTCAGTTCTTCACTAAAAGAAACTGGTGATAACTCTTAATAATCTGAACATGACTAAAATAATGATTCCAAGCATCTATTCTTTCAAGTCCGGGGAATCCTCTTCTGTGTGCTATCTTCTTCTTGTTTAAGGAGAATTACTACTAATCACAGAAAGTTCTTAGACTTTGCTGATACAGATGTACAAATTTGAAGCAGTTAATTGCTTATTTTATTGGTTATGAGGAATGCTGTAACTCACTATGTTTTTTTCAAGCCTGACTTTGTTTCTGTTGTTTTCAACCGTGTGAGTTTGCTTAGAGGTAAGTAAGGGGCACTGTAGTGTAGCAGAGTTGGTTAAGAGCGTGAACTGTGGAGCCAGGCTGCGTTACGTTCAAATCTTCACTTCATCTAACTTGTTTTGTGATCTTGGCTAAGCTACTTAGCCTCTCTGTGCATCAGCTTTCTCATCTTAAAGTGGGAATAGTAATAGTACTTACCTCATGGGATTATTATAAGAATTAAATGACTGTTGAGGCGCCTGGGTGGTTCAGTCCTTAAGCGTCTGCCTTCAGCTCAGGGATCAAGCCCCGCATCGGGCTCCCTGCTCTGCAGGAAGCCTGCTTCTCCCTCTCTCTCTCCCCCTGCTTGTGTTACCTCTCTCACTGTCTCTGTCTCTCTGTCAAATAAAAGAATTAAATGACTGTCATATTTTACACACTCAATAAATGTTAGCTATTTTTATTATTTAAGTCTGAGCTGTAAAGATCATTCATGTAGTCTATGATTCCATTTATATGATATGTCCAGAATAGGCAAATCCATAGAGATAGAAAGTAGATTTGCATTGCCTATGACTAGGGGACTTGCAGGGAATGGGGAATGACTACAAATGAGTATTTTTTTAATGGTGATGAAAATGTTCTTAAAGTAATTGTGATGATGGGTACACAAGGCTGGGACTATAAAAATCACTGAATGTTGCATTTTAAATAGTGATTTGTATATTATGTAAATTATATCAATTAGCATGTTATTAAAAAATCTGAACTGGAAACAAACCTTTGTTGCACAGAGGCATGGTGTTTCTTGTGTTACCACCATCAGATATCCCACTGGTTGCTGCCTCTCAGGGATGCTACTCGTTTTTGTGGGCACATAGGCGTACACTGAAACAGAACATCAGGAGACTTCTCTTTTTCTCAGGTGTATTTGAAGGAGTGTTCCCTTGGAGAATGACAGAATGAAGAACATGCACGTGCCCTGTAGGGCTTATCAGCTCTCTTTCCAGAATTGTCAGAACTGCAGTTTAGGATATGTATGCTCTTGGTTATGAGACACTACACTTTGGAATTAGAAGGAAAACAAAAGAGGAAGCTGCCATAGAAGTCTCAAGTGTATATAAGATTGTTAATACAACATTGTGCTGAAATTCGTTTTTTGATATTTCTGAGTTAGGATGTTAAATTTTTTACTTGGTAGTAGCGTTTGAAAAGTGCAGTTTAAAAAAAGGTTTATAGGCTTGCCAACAAAGACTAATTTCAGAAATACATGCAGATATGGTACAATATCAAAAGTACTTATTAATTGGAGGAAAACAAGATGAAGGATGAGATAAAGTTATTTATATGAAACAGGCGTTTAGTGAAAATATTCTTAAATATAAGTCTGATGACTTATAGGCATCAGAATGAACACATGAGGAGAAGAACTGCCCTAACTGACCCGCAGACCTGCAGCATGACACAGAGCTGGCCCAGTCAACTTGCTTATTACATGCTATGCTCCGTAGATGACAGCTAAAACTGGGATAATAAATTAAAGTAAAATACACAATGAATGCTAAAAGAAGTTGATATTGAGAAAAATGTAAGAGAGAGAAAAAGAAACTTAATAATCGCTAAGCATCCAAAGTGAGTATATGAATACCTGTTTTCTATTTCATCTAAGAAAAGGACTTGGGTAAGCCCATTTCCCCTTGTTAGAGACATTTAGGATATTTGGGGAAAATGTCCTGACTCTATATATAAGTCTTGCTTATCAAAGTGAAAAGTCATGGATTGCCATTTAAAGGCTGATCACGAGGATGTTCTTTAAATACCTAGAAAGTGCATTGCTAATACATCCCAATTTAGTTTGAATGAAAATTAAATTATAGTCTTTGGCAAAAGAAATTATTAGTTCATGACTTGATTATATTTTGAATATGTATTTCATAGATTATATTTGATTATATATTGAAGAAGAATTTTGCTGTAGTGTCCTTTTATTTTGAGGGAGATGTTTTAAATCGCTGTCCTTGCCGTAGAAAATTATTGAATTGAATGGAAGGGCATAGAAGGAAATTATATTAGTATTTATGTCATGTATCATCAATTCTTTTTCTTTCATGATCTATTCTAGACATTTTTTAAAAAGTCACAGCAAAAATTGGAAATATTTGGATTTATTCCAATCTGTATCCTTAAAATGTCAAATAAAATCTCCACTCATGAAGGCTTATTTTTCGTGCTGCACAGGTTTAGTGACAGGGCTTCCTGGGGGAGGAAGTACGTTACAGCTGCACTGAGCTGAAAGTTACAGTAAAAGAATATTTTTCCACCATTATCAGTTTTCAGCACAGATTCTGTCTCTAATTTGTGATTGAGTCACTGAACCAGGAAGGTGTTTACCTGCAAGGTGAGCTGGTCGAAACGGGAGAAGCTTTTAAGTTCTAAAATTTCAGCCATAGTCTTCCCTAGAGGAAGAAAAAAGTGGGTCTCCTCCTCCCTTTTTTATATGCTCTTGTCAATCACAAAGCCTCTTTGTACTGGGGGGGCCTGGATGGTGACTGAGGGCTGGCTGTTTATCCTGTTCCCGTCATCCTAAAACGCAAAATAAAAGGAGGAGGAAAACATAACTTTGGGTTCCCAGGCCTTAGAGAATTAAGTTGCTTGTGGCAGCCCAGGTCCTCTGAATCCAAGCTACCTTGGAATGCTTTCTGAGGTGATTTGTTTGTTCACTAAAATGGAGTATGTAATTCTTACAGTTTTAAGCTCCTTAAAGCACATTCAGAACAAGAATAATATTCAGAATCTGATAATGGAAAGCAGTTGAGCTTATCAGAGTTAATGTCTTCTATCACAGAAACATCAAGCTCTAGTAATAGGAGCACAATTGCTATTTTATCTTATGTTTCTTGCTTGAGTGTTAAAAAGATGCTTTTGGAATTGGATAATTCTCAATTGTACCAATTGTAATTGTACCAATTGTAATATTTTGTACAAACCCTTCTTGCAGGGTGTCATTTTAAGATATTTTCAGGGATTCTTATAGAAGAGGAGACTCCCCTCACCTTTTAAAATCACTAGCAACTTCTGGTATGAAACATGTAGGGAAATTTGTTATAGCAAGCCAACCTTGTTGAAATTACTTGAGTCCTAAGACTTACAGTCATTAAAGTTTTTGATCGCTTAACTAAAGTTATTGACTCTTTCTTTTGGATTTTAGCTTATATCCCTTATAATTTTCTATTACATTCTAATGATAGGAACAACTGTGTGAATGGATATGAGTTGGACTGATATGGCTTTCACCTTAAAAGAATATTGACCTGGTGAAATAGTGTTCTTTTAAATTATTCTTTAGAAGAGCAGAAATAAAATAGTTCCAATAAGGATGAAAAAGAAAGGTTTTGTTGTTAAATGAGGTATTCCTTTTTATTGATTCCGAAGTACACACTTACTAATGCTCAAGAGGTATAAAATGAATTATTACAAATTCAGATGTCTGATGTAAAAGCTATAAGGAAATTCTCAAACTTGTATGTGCATACAGATCACTGGGAGATTTTATTGAAATGCAGATGATGATTCAGTTGGTCTGGGGTGGGATCTTAGCTTCTGCATTTCCAGGAAGTTCCCAGGTGATGCTAGTGCTGCTGGCCCTGGGATCACATCTTGAGCGGCACATCTGTAAGTCACCTCAAGAAACAAATTATAAAATTAAAATGAAAAAAAAAAAAATCCAAGACTTTATAATCTCACTGCCTCTCTTGGCAACCCATTCTAGTAGTTGACAATATATAGAGTCAGGACATTTTCCCCAAATATCCTAAATGTCTCTAACAAGGGGAAATGGGCTTATCCAAGTCCTTTTCTTAGATGAAATAGAAAACAGGTATTCATATACTCACTTTGGATGCTTAGTGATTATTAAGTTTCTCCTTCTCTCTCTTACATTTTTCTCAATATCAACTTCTTTTAGCATTCATCGTGTATTTTACTTTAATTTGTTATCCCAGTTTTAGCTGGCATCTACAGAGCATAGCATGTAACAAGCAAGTTGACTGGGCCAGCTCTGTGTCATGCTGCAGGTCTGTGGGTCAGTTAGGGCAGTTCTTCTCCTCATGTGTTCATTCTGATGCCCACGCTGAAGAGACAAAAGCTATGCAAGGAAAGCCGTCCTCAGGGCAGTGGAATGAGGTTTGTTTTCACTAACGCATTCTCCAAAATGTTTGTACGTGTATATCTTAAGTGCTTTATTAGCACACATCTATATTCGCTCATTTACCAAGGCATTTTCTTCGAGTATGAGTTCCCTAGCTGGGGTCCTGAGTTGTTTTTGTTGTATAAACCATACTTATAAGGTGTTGTCTTTCCAAAGCATTCAACTCAGTTTCCATGGAAAAAAAAATTTAATCCTTTTTGGTTTATGTAATGTGTAGGTCAGTTACATAATTACATTAATAAATATAAATGACATCAACACATCTGGGGACAAACACAACCGATTTTTGACAGGCATATAACTCAGCTAGTGTGAACAGATGTGTATGCAGTCATATTTGAGAGTGGTGTTTTTATTTCTGAGCAATCAATGTGAATATTAGAATGTTTTACAGAGAGAAAATAGAGACGCCAAGATAAATTTGTCTTATTTAATGTAGTCTCCTAAATGGAGGTTAGATAATTTTTTACAGTAAAGAGCACATTTAAAACATACTAACTTCTGATCCTACACCTTTTACCTCTGCAATATCATCATCCTGGCTTCTTTTCCATTCTTTCAGGATTTTTTTCTATGCTTTAAAGCCCTCAAAATTTGGCCGTTACCCTTTTTTTTTTTGTTGGTGGTGGTGGGGGCGGGGGGCTTGTTATTTATCCTAGTAGAGCCAAACTTCAGTCATACTTTCACTGTAGGAATCAATTTATATATTTGACATAGATCTTGATGCTTATTTAGCCTAAAAATAACTGAATTTAAGAATTCATGGATTATATGCTGATTCAGTGTTATTTTAAATTCATTTGATATGTTGCAAAATTCCATAAACAAAAGTATTTTCCTTTAAAGTGAATAATACCAATACTTAATGTTTCAGAGGATCATAGATTTTTAGAGTAGGGAGCAAATTAGAGATTATGTAATATAGCATTGTCCCTTCTCTGTTGAGGAAACAGAATCTCTGAGGATTTTTGTGACTTGTCTTAGCTCAGTCAGCAATTAGGGCAGAGGTAGAAGTAGAATTTTGAAAAATTTGCTTTAAATACCATAAATCATTTCAAAACAGTTGAATATTTAGAAATTTATGTGAGAAACATGGCAAAAGATTCAGCTGTTTTTGTACTCTTAAATGTACAATGTAATGGAAAGCACTTTTTGAGAGGAAAGCTGAAATTAAACGGAAAGACCTAGAAATTAAGGAAGGTAAAAGTTTGGTCACAATTTTCTTAATGCATATTTTGGGTTTGTGTATGAAATAGTTTTAACTATAACAGAAATACCATCTCATGGGATTATTAATCTTTCTGTTTGAAATAATATTTCTGATAATTGCCATTAGAAATCCTTGGAACTCCTTTCTTGTGACTAGATTTTAAACCAGAAAGGAGAAAAGCTCCTTTGTAGTCAGATGGCTATGCTTTCTGTCTTTGTGTTTCAGCCTCTCTCCCTTTCCCTATCTTCCTCCCTGCCTCTGACCCTCCCCATCTCCACCGTTTCTCTTTCAATCTTTTTGTTTTTTGCTTTATTATATATTGTCAAGGAAATAACTAGAATTGCTTTATGGCACTTACCATTAAATATCCATCATGTCATTTTAAGTGTGACAAATGTGTCTGTGAATGGCATTTTAGAATGGAATTAAATTTATGTTACTCCTCCTTATGCCTTATTACTAATTTCTTAAAACGAAGAAACTATACATTAGTATATATTTATAATCATCTCTGAAATTTTATCATGAATATGTTTTTATGAAATGTAAAGAGATATGTATTAAACAGCAGTTGGTACATTTTAAGGACTTCAGTTTTAATTTCTGCAATATAGTTGCAGCCTTAAGGCCAGTGCATATAGTCAGTTGTCACTTACATTTAATCTTCTAAAGGTAAGTTATATTAATTTCATGTAGGAACTCAGAAACATATTAAACTTTATTCTGTATTTATTACCTTTGAGAACATTATTTTACTTGTAGCATTAAAGTTTATTTTGTTGAAAAATGACTGACTAGATTTCCAAAGAGATTTATAAAAAGAGATTGTTATTTTTTAAAGCTCTGAACTACTTGAAATTTCATAAGTCTGAAACTAGGTTGTAGAAGACAGGTTTTACATTCTTGGTTTTCAGATCAAATTGGCTACAGTAATAATAAGCTACAATTGAAATATGAAACTTTGACGTAAAGCAGAAATTGGAATGTTACTAACAGCTGTTGTCATAAAAGAGAGTGGCTAGAATTTTATTGTGTGTATAGAACATCTCACAAGTCTCATCTTTTAGCTTACTGAATTTAGTTCTAATTCTGCTCTGCTTCATTTCTCTTCAAGAACCAAATGTTTCCTCTCCAGAAATGAATTAAATGGATATTAGGCTGATCACACCCACCTTGTAAAACGTTCTGTCATGTCTAAAACTGATCACACCCACCTTGTAAAATGTTCTGTCTTGTCTAAAACTATTCTTTCCAAATCATAATTCCTTTGGGTTTAACTGTTTTTATGGGTTAATAATATTTAGATCTTGACCTCCTGCCCCATTTCTAATCCTGCAAATCTGACTAGATTCCCTCTCTTGGCTGTTGAACTTTTTTTTTAAGATTTTATTTATTTATTTGAGAGAGAGTGCGAGAGAGAGAACATGAGCAGAGGGAGGGGTAGAGGGAGAAGAAGACCCCTTCCCCTGCTGAGCAGGGATCCCAGCACCCTGGGATCATGACCTGAGTGAGCCCAAGGTAGACACTTAACCAACTGAACCACCCAGGGGCCCTCCCCCTCTTTTTTTTGGCTGTGAACTTTTTGTTTAAATTCAGCCTATCTCTTCTTTTCAGCATAATTTCCCTTCTTTTTCTTTTTTTTTTTTTTCCGCCTGTCAGTGAAGTCTACCCTGTGAGTGGTCATCTACAAGGTGGGAGTCATTATACAGGTCACACTTTGGGCACAGCATGCCTTATTTCAGTGCCCAGTTTTGTGGCGTGTGACTAATGTACCCTAAGTAGAACCTTCTATATTCTCATATAGGAAATAGTGCAGAAAGTCTGATTTCTTGGCCTGCAACATGAGTGGAAGAAATTTTAAATGTTTATGGCAAGGGCTATCAACACACTAGTGAAAGAGACAAATATTGTGAATCTGAGGAACAGATATTTAAGTTTTATCAGCTTTGAAGGAGTCATATATTAATAGGAACTTTACATGTAAATAGTATACAAAGTTCCCGTGACTTAAAAAATCCACCCTACTAGTCCGTGTCCGCCAGAGCATCTGAGCCATTTTGTCCCTCTTTGGCAGTTGGAGAGGGCTGTGGATGGTGACACTCTGATGAAAGATGAAATAATTATAGCTAGCTAGTATTTACTGAATGCTTATTATGTGTCAGGCATTGTGTTTAAACAGTATTGGGTTAATCCTTCCTAGTACCCACTATACACTAGGGTAGGTACTATTATCTTCTCCATATTCCACGTGAGGGAAGTGAGGCTTTGAGAGGCCAAGTAACTTGCCAAGGATTATAGAACTAGAAATAAACAGAGATGAGGTTTGCTTTAAGGTCTCTTTAATCTCAGAGCCTGTTCTCATTTTCTTACCTATCTGACCACACCAGTACTTCCAGTCTTTTCCACATCATGTCATACCTAGAAAATGTGCGTGTGTTTACAGCATGGTGGGGGAAACGGCTAGGCTGCTTACAACTGGAGGCAACTGACCTGGAGATGATGGATAACCTAGAGGTCTCTCCCTGGATCCCACTGAGTCAAGTCAGAGTAAAGAAGGATTTAGTACCTAGTGATACTGGTCAGTTATTTGTGGCAGGCCCACCCATTGGGAAGCTCTGCGCTACACTACAGTGTCCCTGTAGAAAATAGGACGTGAGAGGTTTTTTTTTCCTAAGTTCACAATGCCTCCGGCTCCCCTTATCATCACAGACCAGGTGGTGGGAGTTTGGATTGGTGATGTGTTCTCAGATCTGTTATATTCCTCTCTTCCTCCCTCGCCCCCATCATCTGCTGAAGTAATAACAACATATATTATTGATGGTTGAGTTTTGTTCATTCAAGAAATATTTATTGAATATTTCTATGTGCAGCACTTTGGTAGTTAAAAAAGATTCACGGTTTGCCAGCAGAGATGATACTTGTTGCCATGGTCTGGATGTTTGTGTCCCCCTTCAGATTCATATATTAAAATTCTAACCTTCCAGGTGATGGTATAGAAGGAGGGGCCTTTTGGTGGTGATTAGGCTATGCAGGTGGAACCCTCATGAATGGGATCAGTGTCCTTATAAAACAGGCCCAAGAGAGATACTTTGGTCCTTTTGCCATGTGAAGACACTGCAAGAAAGTGCCATCCCACACACCAGGAAACTGGTTCTCACCACACACTGAATCTTACCAGACACTGGTGCCTTGATCTTGGACTTCTTAGCCTCTAGAACTATGAGCAGTAAGTTTCTATTGTTTATAAGCTACTAAGACTATGGCATTTTGTTGAAGCAGCTCAAAGGGACAAAGACATTTGTACATCAATTACTTTACTATAGCGTGTACAGTATCCTACCCGTGTCATAAACAAAGTGCAACAAACAGGAAGGGTACTGTGATTAGTTTCAGTTAGTAAGTGTAGTGAATGTTTCACTAACAGGTAGCATCTTATCCAGGCCTTGAAAGATTAGTGGAATTTAAACACAGGAGGTTAAGAGGTTGGTGATGAGGACAGTAATGCAGATAGAGTTGATAGTATTAGGAAAGACTTAGACTAAAGTTGGAATGCTTAGAACAGTGTTTACCTGTTAAAAAGAAAGGGAGGGACAAGGAGAGGAAAAGAACCCTTTCTTGCCCCTTGTTTCTTCCAGTTAGTACCTTATTTCTTTCTTCCTTTGTATAGCCAAATTTCTCAAATCATTTGCCCATACTTGCTGTTTGGCCTTCTTCTGTGCCGCTGTAATCTGATTTCCACATACTATGCTTCTGAGATTCATTTCGCTGAGATCATCAAAGACACCCTGTAACTAAATCTCCCAGGCACGTTTATGTTCTTATCAGGTCTCTCAACTGGTTACAACATTGTTGTCCATGTGTCATCCCTTAAAACATTCTCCTTAGTTTCCCTGAAATCATGTTTTTCCTCTCTGTCTAGTCACTCCTCCATCCTCTTTTTGTCCCTCTCTTACTTCTACCATCCTTAAGTGTTCTTGTATTCAATATTCTTTTCTAGGACCTCACCTTTTCTTACTCTTCATACTCTCTGTGGGTACTCTTACACATGTATATACTGACGACCCCCTAATCTATATCTGTGTCTCAGATCTCTCCTGAACTGCTTGCTTAGTTATCTCACTGCCCCTCAAAATAAATTTTTCCCAAATTGAACATATTGTCACTGTCTCAACCCCTCCCCTAACCTCTTCTACCCTAAACTCTGTTTTTCATCAAGTGTTGATTGCAATAAACGGAAATGCCACCTACCCCGTTGGCCCCAGTTGGAAATTTGGCCACCATCCCAAACTTCTCCTTTTCAATTACTACGATATCGTCAGTCACCAAGAATTATCTATTTTGCCTCTTTAATAAATGTCGAATCCCTGAGACTCTCTCCATGCCCACTGTTGCTGCTCTCCTCCTTGATCAAGGCTTCCTTTGCCTTGGTACCACAACTGCCTTCTTATAGGTTTCCACGCGTCTCTTGTCTCACCTGTCCAGTTCATTTCCGAACTATAACCAGAGAGTATTCTGATCCTGTGCTTCCAGTTTAAAGCCATTCAGTGAATTTTTTGCCCTCAGAGTAAAGTCTAAACTCAGGTATTTATAAGTCTTTTTATAATGGTCTGGTCTCACCTGAGAGACTAGGATCCTGCTCAGGAATTGGAGTCTGTTGCTTGGATTTGGATACCACTTTGTGTGATGTTGGACCGATTATCTTTCTTTTGCCTCATTTCTTTGCTTTGTTAAAATGGGATTAGGATTATTGCTAGGATTGAATGAGTTGTTAGAACAATACCTTGTATGTAGTAATTAGTCAGTAAATGTTAACTCTTATTATTGCAATTGTTACCTTACCCAAATCCATTATTAAATCCAATCTTAGGGCATCACTTAATATGGTCATTCACTGGTTAGAGCACAAGGATTTCTGTGATTTCAGCATACGTGGGGAGCATGAGGTAATTGGTGATTGTTGCAGATATGTACTAGCAGAAAGTAAATGGTTTATATGTTAGGTGCCAAATGAGAGAATAGACATTTGAACACCATCAGATTTCAAAAGAGGAAGAAGATGTTTTGTGAAAATTTGATCTGTCCTTTAAAAAGATAATCAGTACAGTGGTAGCTGCAGTAGCTAACATTTACTGAGCCCCTGCTATGTGCCAGGGACTATGTTAAACATTTTATGTACATTATTTTCCTCAAAAGAGCTTTCAGAAATGTTATTTGTAGCCCTGTTTTACAGATGAGGAAACTGAATCAACAAAAATGAGGCAGTCCTATCAAATGTAGAGCTGGAATTCAAATCCAGAGAGATGACCAAGAAGTCTTCCAATTATTCATGTTTTCAAATGTTTTTCCTTATCTGTCACAAGTCTTTTGAGGCAATGCATGCACACACACAATCTCTTTGTCTCTCTAGTGGTGTTGAAAAACAATTTAGTTTCTTCATCCTGACATTATTTTAAATGTATATAAAATATGGCATATTTATCCAAACTCTTCATGCATAAAATACATTCCTCAAGTAAATTATAGTCTCAGCATGTAGAAAGAAAAAAAATTCCAAACATCAGCCTTGTAACATGAAAGGTTTCGGGAGTCAGTGTTCAAATGCACAAAACAAATAAATAAATATTTGACATGTTGTGTTACCTCAGGCTTTTTTTTTTTTTTTTAAAGATTTTATTTATTTGACAGAGAGAGACACAGTGCGAGAGGGAACACAAGCAGGGGGAGTGGGAGGGAGAAGCAGGCTTCCCGCGGAGCAGGGAGCCCGACGCGGGGCTCGATCCCAGGACCCCGGGATCATGACCTGAGCCGAAGGCAGACGCCCAACGACCGAGCCACCCAGGCGCCCTACCTCAGGCTTTTAAGTGAAACATTCCGAGTTAAGTTTAGAGGAGCTTATGTTAAATATGTCTGTCGCTTTAGCCTTTTGTACTTTTGCAAATGTTAAAAAAGAACTAATATCCTATTGACAGTAGAGAAGTTCTGTTCAGGCTTGATTTAATCTGACTCTGTAGGCTTAGTACATTTCATGAAAGGAGAGCATTTGTTACAGAGCTTTTGTCTGAAGATTTGGGATGTTTATATTGGGTTTTTATTTTATTTGCAATAGACTTTAAATGGTGTTACAACAAGTACTATATTTTCGAACACCAAACACATTAGATTCTCTTGTGAGGATAGATTGGCTTTGGTTGCCACCTATGTGGTAATACCTTTTTCTTTCATTTCATTGGAAAAGATTATCCAACAATTATTGTCGTTCATCCCAGATTTAATTTGGTATTATGCATACCTATTGCATGGTTTGCTTTTTGTTCTTTCTTTTAAAATATCTAAAAGTTAATTTTGATTTTTTTTTTTGATAGCTTGCCCTAGCAGGCCAAAACTATGAACATTTTTCAATTTTCAGAATGTTATTTAGTCTTTTGTTCTTTCTGTTTCTTTGATAAAGAGATTATCAACTCTTTTTTCAACTGTCAGGATGTAGGGATGTAGACAACAATTCACAAGTTAATTGAGATCTTTATGAAAAGAATATGACTTACTGCTTTTCACTAATACCAGATGAAAGAAGGTTTTTTTCTTTGAAATTTCTCACAGACATATTTATTTGTATTAGTGCATTTGTATGCCAAGTGACTTCTGATTTTTTCCCCCTTTAAAGAAAACATCTTGGAAATGAAGTCTTGGCAATTGGCTTCTCTTTTCCACTGTTTATATTTCTATCAGTGATTTTAGATCATCCATCCTGATGTTTTAGTTTGAGTTAGGATGGGGGAAAATGTAACCTTAAACTCTCTTTCTCCCTCTCTCTCTCTTTTTGACTGCCTTTTGAACATACAGTTGGCAATTTCGTAGTGGAATGAGCAGGCTTTAGAATTAGACTACTCTGGATTCAGATTCCACTTTTACCATTCACTGGTTGTGTGCAACCTTGAATAATTTACTTAATCTCCTGGAGCCTATTTATTTATTCATGAAATACCAATAATTTCTTCTTTGCTGATTGTACTGAAGATTAGAGACAGTTCTGATAAGGCCTCGTTCAGTGCCTGACACATAGTAAATACTCAGTAAATTTGTGGGGATTGTGCCACTTCTGTGAAGGAAAAAGATATTTTAGTTTGAGAAAATATCTGTTAAATTTTGTAATAGTTGTTAGTGCTAATCACTAAATATTTCCAAATTTCTCCCCCGACCTTGGGTTACATGGTAGGCATGTACTTTACTGACCCTTGAAGCTAAATGTGACTAGATTGGGCCAAATGGATGTGAATGAATGTGATTTATGTATGTCACTTCCAGGCAGAAGCTTTAAGAATTCATGTATCAGTTGCCATATCCCCATTCCTGTCTTTCCTTTTTTTTTTTAAGATTTTATTTATTTATTCGACAGAGAGAGAGCACAAGTAGGCAGAGTGGCAGGCAGAGGGAGAGGGAGAAGCAGGCTCTCCGCCGAGCAGAGAGCCAGACGGGGGCTCGATCCCAGGACCCCAGGACCATGACCCAAGCCGAAGGCAGCTGCTCAACTGGCTGAGCCACCCAGGCGCCCCTATTCCTATCTTTCTGATAGAAGAAATACATGTCAAGATAGAGAGGACCCATCAGCCTGGGTTCCTGACTACATTGAACAGAGCTCCTCCTGCTGAGTTTGCAGCATGAGCTAGAAATAAACTTACTGTATTACGCCACTGAGATTGGGGCATAGTTCCTTACTGCTGTCAAACCATGTCCCGAATGATACAGAACTACTCAGAAATCGTGTGTAGTTTTTATGTGAATGAAGCAAAATCTTTACTTGTTGTAAATGAAGATTTGACCTTTAGAAAACACAAATTGTTTATGATTGTTCATTAATGTAAAATTGATCTTGAACATCGTGGCCTTTGAAAACACAGACTATATTTTATAAGAATGTAGTGCTTAAAAGGCACTTTGGAATCTAGAAGTTACATTCTTAATAAGTATAACATGGGGGTGGGGTACATTGTTAGGCAGTAGAAAGCCTCTGGGTTTCATTTAGTGTGGAGGACCCCATGCCTGATAGCAGCAAGAGTAGCTGTTTAACACCACTGAACACCACAGGTCCTGAGCGAAAGATAAAAGGTTAGGAACTGTAGATTCAGATTAATGGTATTTCATAATAGTTGCTGCCACTTGCATTGCTAGCATGATTGCCTATTTAAGCATCTGCTTTACATGCTTTGGGGGTTGAGTGAGAATGTGCACCACTTGTTCTGGCTGCTTCATCTCGAGCAAGTTCTATAATTCTTTTGGTTTTGTTTTCTTACCCATGAAATGGGCAGGGTAATGCCGCCTGATGATGTAAAGATATGAGCTAATGTATTATGGAATAGCATATTCAATATTTAGCTCTGTGACTGTAATTTAGAAGGTGCTAAAAATATGGGAGTTCCTATGCTCTCCTGTTAACTGCATTTGTTGTGAAAGGTGGTGCTGATGCATTATTAAGACCTTCCTTTTTCTACATGTTTTTAGAAAGGAGTGATACTATTCCTTTTCTTGTGAGTAGTAGCGTTTATAAAATCCTTTTATTTTCTGTAATATCACATAAAACTCACTAGACTATGAGTTTCTTGAGGGGCATGAACTCTTTTTTTAATTCTAGAGGACTACCAAATACCTGTTAAAATAGGTCTTCATTTCTGTGTATAGTATAGGCCCTCAGTAAATGGTAGGTTAGATTCAATTTATTCTTTAATTATCCAGCAGCGTATTTATCATGCTCATACTTATACATATAGACTGCATATTGAATATAGAAATATTATTTCTTGACTTGCCTATATGAACAGGTGTTAGTCTAGAAACTTTCTATTAAATTAAATCGTCAGAACGCTGTTTGCTTTGTGCCCGTCTGATAATAAAAGGTTGTTGATGAGGGGCGCCTGGATGGCTCAGTCGGTTGAGCAGCTGCCTTCAGCTCAGGTCATGATCCCAGGGTCCTGGGATCGAGCCCCGCATCGGGCTCTCTGAAGTTCAGCAGGGAGCCTGCTTCTCCCTCTCCCTCTGCCTGCTGCTTCTCCTGCTTGTGCTCTCTCACTCTCTGTCAAATAAATAAATAAAATCTTAAAAAAAAAAAAGTTGTTGATGAAACAAATTTCCCATATCATACCCTGTTTTGTCCATTGTCTTACATTTTGAAAAAAATCTTGATTCCCTGTTTAGGGCTTTCTGAATATTGTTGCCACGTGAGAAGAGAGGCAATATACATCTGAAACTGCAGCAGAGGTTGCAATTGCAAATTGCAGATTTATCGTAATCTATGTCAGGAGACTGTATACATTATTGATTCTGTAGAACTGACAAAATTTGTAGATTTAGTGATACATAATTGAAACATCTTCGGTGGCTAATGCCAATGTTAGAAACAGTTTAGAAACAAATTCTAGGGATGCTTGGGTGCTCAGTCAGTTAAGCGTCTGCCTTCAGCTCAGGTCATGATCCCAGAGTCCTGGGATGGAGTCCTGCATCGGGCTCTGTGCTCGGCAGGGAGCCTGCTTCTCCCGTTGCCTGCCGCTCCCCCTGCTTGTGCTCTCTCTCACTCTCTCTTTCTCTCAAATAAATAAATAAAATCTTAAAAAAAAAAAAATTCTAGTTTAGTTTTAGGAATAGTCTTGCTTTATGTTTGAGTAGTCTTATTATATTCTTCATTATCATTTCATACCACCTAAGAATTGAATTTCCTTCAGAATGTGTAGTTCGTAACTAACGCTACTTTTGATTAGTATACTATATGACAGTGTAGTATCCAGAATTTTCATTCATTTGAAATACTATAAAAAAATGCTAATTATCAATTCATTGTGTTTTTTATTATGTTAATCACCATACATTGCATCATTAGTTTCTGATGTAGTGTTCCATGATTCATTGTTTGTGTATAACACCCAGTGCTCCGTTCAGTATGTGCCCTCTTTAATACCAATCACCAGGCTAATCCATCCCCCCAACCCCTCCCCTCTAGAACCCTCAGTTTGTTTCTCAGAGTCCATAGTCTCTCATGGTTTGTCTCCCCCTCCGATTTCCCCCTCTTCAATTTTCCCTTCCTGCTATCTTCTTTTTTTTTTCTGTTTTTCTTTATTATGTTATGTTAATCACCGTACATTGCATCATTAATTTTTGATATAGTGTTCCATGATTCATTGTTTGTGTATAACACCCAGTGCTCCATGCAGAACGTGCCCTCCTTAATACCCATCACCAGGCTAACCCATCCTCCCACCCCCCTCCCCTCTAGAACCCTCAGTTTGTTTTTCAGAGTCCATTGTCTCTCATGGTTCATCTCCCCATCCGATTTCCCCCCCTTCATTCTTCCCCTCCTGCTATCTTCTTTTTTTTTTAACATATAATGTATTATTTGTTTCAGAGGTACAGGTCTGTGATTCAACAGTCTTACACAATTCACAGCACTCACCGTAACACATACCCTCCCCAGTGTCTATCACCCAGCCACCCCAGCCCTCCCACCCCCAACCACTCCAGCAACCCTCAGTTTATTTCCTGAGATTAAGAATTCCTCATATCAGTGAGGTCATATGATACATGTCTTTCCCTGATTGACTTATTTTGAAATGCTCAGCATAATACCCTCACTTCCATCCACGTCGTTCCAAATGGCAAGATTTCATTCCTTTTGATGGCTGCATAATATTCCATTGTGTATATATATATATATACACACACATACACCATATCTTCTTTATCCATTCATCTGTTGATGGACATCTTGGCTCTTTCCATAGTTTGGCTATTGTGCACATTGCTCCTATAAACATCGGGTGCACGTACCCCTTCGCATCCCTACATTTGTATCTTTGGGGTAAATACCCAGTAGTGCAATTGCTGGGTCTTATGGTAGCTCTATTTTCAACTTTTTGAGGAACCTCCATACGGTTTTCCAGAGTGGCTGCACCAGCTTGCATTCCCACCAACAATGTAGGAGGGTTCCGCTTTCTCCGCATCCACGCCAGCATCTGTCGTTTCCTGACTTGTTAATTTTAGCCATTCTGACTGGTGTGAGGTGGTATCTCATTGAAGTTTTGATTTGGATTTCCCTGATGCCAAGCGATGTTGAGCACTTTTTCATGTGTCTGTTGGCCATTTGGATGTCTTCTTTGGAAAAATGTCTGTTCATGTCTTCTGCCCATTTCTTGATTGGATTCTTTGTTCTTTGGGTGTTGAGTTTGATAAGTTCTTTATAGATTTTGGATACTAGCCCTTGATCTGATATGTCATTTGCAAATATCTTCTCCCATTCTGTCGGTTGTCTTTTGGTTTTGTTGACTGTTTCTTTTGCTGTGCAAAAGGTTTTCATCTTGATGAAGTCCCAAAGCTCATTTTTGCCCTTGCTTCCCTTGCCTTTGGCGATGTTTCTAGGAAGAAGTTGCTGCGGCTGAGGTCGAAGAGGTTGCTGCCTGTGTTCTCCATTAGCATTCTGATGGGCTCCTGTCTCACATTGAGGTCTTTCAACCATTTGGAGTCTATTTTTGTGTGTGGTGTAAGGAAATGGTCCAGTTTCATTCTTCTGCATGTGGCTATCCAATTTTCCCAACACCATTTGTTGAAGAGACTGTCTTTTTGCCATTGGACATTCTTCCCTGCTTTGTCAAAGATTAGTTGACCATAGAGTTGAGGGTCCATTTCTTGGCTCTCTATTCTGTTCCATTGATCTATGTGTCTGTTTTTGTGCCAGTACCATACTGTCTTGATGATGACAGCTTTGTAATAGAGCTTGAAGTCCGGAATTGTGATGCCACCAGCTTTGCTTTGCTTTTCAACATTCCTCTGGCTATTCGGGGTCTTTTCTGGTTCCATACAAATTTTAGGATTATTTGTTCCATTTCTTTGAAAAAAGTGGATGGTATTTTGATAGGGATTGCATTGAATGTGTAGATTGCTCTAGGTAGCATTGACATCTTCACAATATTTGTTCTTCCAATCCATGAGCATGGAACGTTTTTCCATTACTTTATGTCTTCCCCAATTTCTTTCATGAGTATTTTACAGTTTTCTGAGTACAGATCCTTTGCCTCTTCGGTTAGATTTATTCCTAGGTATCTTATGGTTTTGGGTGCAATTGTAAATGGGATCGACTCCTTAATTTCTCTTTCTTTCTTGTTGATGGTGTATAGGAATGCCACTGATTTCTGTGCATTGATTTTATATCCTGCCACTTGACTGAATTCCTGTATGAATTCTAGCAGTTTTGGGGTGGAGTCTTTTGGGTTTTCCACATAAAGTATCATATCATCTGCAAAGAGTGAGAGTTTGACTTCTTCTTTGCCGATTCGGATGCCTTTGATTTCTTCTTGTTGTGTGATTGCTGTGGCTAGGACTTCTAATACTATGTTGAATAGCAGTGGTGATAGTGGACATCCTGCTGTGTTCCTGACCTTAGGGGGAAAGCTCTCAGTTTTTCCCCATTTAGAATGATATTGGCTGTGGGTTTCTCATAGATGGATTTTATGATTTTGAGTTATGTACCTTCTATCCCTATACTCTGAAGAGTTTTGATCAAGAAAGGATGTTGTACTTTGTCAAATGCTTTTTCTGCATCTACTGAGAGGATCATATGGTTCTTGTTCTTTCTTTTATTAATGCATGGTATCACACTGATTGATTTGCAGATGTTGAACCAACCTTGCAGCCCAGGGATAAATCCCACTTGGTTGTGGTGAATAATCCTTTTAATGTACTGTTGGATCCTATTGGTTAGTATTTTGGTGAGAATTTTTGCATCCATATTCATCAAGGATATTGGTCTGTAATTCTCTTTTTTGATGGGGTCGTTGTCTGGTTTTGGGATCAAGGTAACAGTGGCCTCATAAAACGAGTTTGGAAGTTTTCCTTCCATTTCTATTTTTTGGAACAGTTTCAGAAGAATAGGTATTAATTCTTCTTTAAATGTTTGGTAGAATTTCCCTGGGAAGCCATCTGGCTCTGGGCTTTGTTTGTTGGGAGATTTTTGATGACTGCTTCAATTTCCTTAGTGGTTATAGGTCTGTTCAGGTTTTCTATTTCTTACTGCTTCAGTTTGGGTAGTTGATACATCTCTAGGAATGCATTCATTTCTTCTAGATTATCTATTTGCTGGCATATAGTTGCTCATAATATGTTCTTATAATAATATGTTCTTATAATATGTTCTCATAATATGTTCTTATAATAATCTCTCTGCTTTCATTCATGATTTTGTTGATTTGGGTCATTTCTCTTTTCTTTTTGAAAGTCTGGCCAGGGGTTTATCAATCTTGTTAATTCTTTCAAAGAACCAGCTCCTAGTTTCGTTGATCTGTTCTCCTGTTCTTTTGGTTTCTATTTCATTGATTTCTGCTCTGATCTTTATTATTTCTCTTCTTCTGCTGATTTTAAGCTTTATTTGCTGTTCTTTCTCCAGCTCCTTTAGCTGTAGGGTTAGGTTGTATATTTGAGACTTTGTTTCTTGAGAAAGGCTCGTATTGCTATATACTTTCCTCTTAGGACTGCCTTTGCTGCATCCCAAAGATTTTGAACAGTTGTGTTTTCATTTTCATTGGTTTCCATGAATTTTTTTAATTCTTCTTTAATTTCCTGGTTGACCCATTCATTCTTTAGTAGGATGCTCTTTAGCCTCCATGTATTTGAGTTCTTTCCGACTTTCCTCTTGTGATTGAGTTCTAGTTTCAAAGCATTGTGGTCTGAAAATAGGCAGGGAATGATCCCAATCTTTTGGTACCGGTTGAGACCTGATTTGTGACCTAGGATGTGATCTGTTCTGGAGAATGTTCCATGGGCACTAGAGAAGAATGTGTATTCCGTTGCTTTGGGATGGAATGTTCTGAATATGTCTGTGAAGTCCATTTGGTCCAGTGTGTCATTTAAAGTCTTTATTTCCTTGTTGATCTTTTGCTTAGATGATCTGTCCATTTCAGTGAGGGGGCTGTTAAAGTCCCCCACTATTATTGTATTGTTGTCGATGTGTTTCTTTGCTTTTGTTATTAATTGGCTTATATAATTGGCTGCTCCCATGTTAGGGGCATAGATATTTACAATTGTTAGATCTTCTTGTTGGATAGACCCTTTAAGTAGGATATAGTGTCCTTCCTCATCTCTTATTACAGGCTTTGGTTTAAAATCTAATTTGTCTGCTATAAGGATTGCCACCCCAGCTTTCTTTTGGTGTCCATTAGCATGGTAAATGGTTTTCCACCCCCTCACTTTCAATCTGGGGGTGTCTTTGGGTCTAAAATGAGTCTCTTGCAGACAGCATATCGATGGGTCTTGTTTTTTTATCCAGTCTCATACCGTGTGTGTTTTGATTGGGTCATTTAGCCCATATACATTCAGGGTAAGTATTGAAAGATATGAATTTAGTGCCATTGTATTGCCTCTAAGGTGACTGTTACTGTATATTGTTTGTGTTCCTTTCTGGTCTATGTTACTTTTAGGCTCTCTCTTTGCTTAGGGGACCCCTTTCAATATTTCTTGTAGGGTTGGTTTCGTGTTTGCAAATTCCTTTAGTTTTTGTTTGTCCTGGAAGCTTTTTATCTCTCCTTCTATTTTCAATGACAGCCTAGCTGGATATAGTATTCTTGGCTGCATATTTTTCTCATTTAGTGCTCTGAATATATCATGCCAGTCCTTTGTGGCCTGCCAGGTCTCTGTGGATAGGTCTGTTGCCAATCTAATGTTTCTACCATTATAGGTTACAGATCTCTTCTCTTGAGCTGCTTTCAGGATTTTCTCTTTGTCTCTGAGACTCATAAGTTTTACTATTAGATGTCAGGGTGTTGACCTATTTTTATTGATTTTGAGGGGAGTTCTCTGAGCCTCCTGGATTTTGATGCCTGTTTCCTTCCCCAAATTAGGGAAGTTCTCTGCTATAATTTGCTCCAATATACCTTCTGCCCCTCTGTCTCTTTCTTCTTCTTCTGGCATCCCAATTATTCTAATATTGTTTTGTCTTATGGTATCACTTACCTCTCGAATTCTGCCCTTGTGATCCAGTAGTTGTTTATCTTTTTCTCAGCTTCTTTATTTTCCATCATTTGGTCTTCTATATCACTACTTTTCTCTTCTGCCTCCTTTATCCTAGCAGTTAGAGCCTCCATTTTTTATTGCACCTCATTAATAGCCTTTTTGATTTCGACTTGGTTAGATTTTAGTTCTTTTATTTCTCCAGAAAGGGTTTTCTCTAATATCTTCCATGCTTTTTTCAAGCCCAGCTAGTATCTTTAAAATCGTCATTCTGAACTCTAGTTCTGACATCTTACTAATGTCCATATTGATTAGGTCCCTGGCAGTCAGTACTGCCTCTTGTTTTTTTTTTTTTTGAGGTGATTTTTTTCTGTCTTGTCATTTTGTCCAGAGGAGAATAGATGAATGAGAGAACACTATGCTAACAGGGTAACAACGACCCCAGAAAAATACATGCTAAACAAATCGGAAGGGACCTGAAACCGGGGGGGAAAAAAGGGAAAGAAAGAAAAAAGAAAAAGATATAAACCAACCAACCAACAAAGAAACAAAAAAAAAACAGAATATGATCAAATATGATCAGGCTGGTGCATAGATCAGTGCCACACACTAGATTTTGGGCGTATTTTGGTCTGTTAGAAGAAAGTGCGTCCCAAAATTTTAACGAAAGAAAACCTTATATATGTACAAAAATAAGGGTAAATACAGTGAAGGGATGGAATATGACTGTAAAGATGAAAATTATCAAAAATTTTATAAAAGGAATTGATAAGATAAAAAGTTGGTTGAGAAAAGAAAGAAGAGGATCTTTTAAAAAAAAAAAAAAAGGAGAGAATGTCATCAGGCAGGAGACTAGCACAAAGCCATACACTAGAGATTTAGGGTATATTTTGGTCTGTTAGAAGAGACTGTATCCCAAAATTTTAAAAAGAGAACAACTTATATATATATATATATATATATATATATATATATATATATATATACACCAAAAATAAGGTTAACTACTATGAAGGGATAGAATATGACTTAAAAATGAAAAATAAAAAAGATTTTTTAAAAAGGCATTGATAAGATGTTGGTTGAAAAAGGGAAGAAGAAAAATTCAAAAAAAAAAAAGAAAAAGTTAAGAAAAAAATTAACTTTGAAATTCAGACTGAAGAATCATGGGAAAAAAGCCATGCATTCTATGTGCAGTATTCCCCTAGCCCTGGAGTTCTGCCGTTTTCATTGATGGTAAACTTGGTCTTGGCTGGCTGTTCTTGCTAATCTTCTGGGGGAGGGGCCTGTTGCTGTGGTTCCCAAATGTCTTTGCCTGAGGCAGAATTGCCCCGCCCTTGCCGGGTCTGGGCTAAGTAATCTGCTTGGGTTTACTCTCGGGAGCTTTTATTCCCTGCAAGCTTTCTGTACAGCTTTGGAGGACGAGAGTGAAAATGGCGGCCTCCCAATCTCTGCCCCGGAGGAGCTGAGAACGCAGGGCCCACTCCTCAGTGAGCCCCCAGAGAAAAGCAGTCAATCACTCCCGTCTCCCCGGTCTCCCGCCGCACTCCATGCTCACCCGGCCTGTGACCGAGTGTTTCTATCTCTGCTGGCACATGACCCCATCTGGAGTCTCCAAACCCAGCAGATCCCTGCAGCACGCTAGGGAGTCTCCCCAGATCTGCTGCTTGTTGGGTCCGTGCTGGAGGAGCAGTGGCCCGACTGTGCTGCGGATCACCGTTTATGGCAACCCCGAGCTGAGAGCCCGCTCCTCGGCTCTGTCTCTGCAGCCAGCTTCCCTGCTCTGACACCTGGGAGCTCTGCCACACTCAGGCACCCCCGGTCTTTCTGTGACCCCAAAGGTCCTGAGACCACACTGTCCCAGCGAGGGTTCCACCCCCCGCTTAGCCACTGGAGCGACATCTGTCAGCGGAGCCGACTTCTAGAAGTTCCGATTTTGTGCTCTGCTGCTCTATCATTTGCCGGTAGCGGCCAACGGAGGCCCCCTCCCCGCCATCTATCTTCCCCAGTATCACCTCGGATTCACTTCTCCGCATGTCCTACCTTCCAGAAAGTGGCTGCTTTTCTGTTCAGAGAGTTGCTGCTATTCTTTTCTTCGGTCTCCTGTTGAGTTCTAGGTGTTCAGAATGGTTTGATCCCTATCTAGCTGAATTCCTGGGTCCAGACGAAATTTAGGTCTCCTACTCCTCCGCCATCTTGCTCCTCCTCCTCAATTCATTGTTTTAAAGGTATGTTACACCCCAGAATTTTGTTCAATAATAAGCAGAATAAGGAGTGACACAAGTATGAAAAAGGACCATCCTTTATGAAGTTTATGATAGAAATCACACACTCTTCCTGAGTGGACACGTCCCTGGGTTGATAAAATATTTGTTTTATAAAGCACAATTACTAATGTTTAAATTACAACTCTGAAGTGAAGTTTTCCACAAGTACATGAAAGGTTTCCTGTATTGCACGCTCCTGGCTCCTGGCTAGTACTGTCTTACAACAGGGAAGAAAAGAAAATCCTGTTTTCATATTTTAACTAGAATAATTTAAAGATGGCATGTATTCTTTATTTCCCATTATTCTTTTTTTTTAATTCTTTAATTTTTGTTTGTTTGTTTTATTTATTTATTCATGAGAGTCAGAGAGAGAGATAGAGAGAGGCAGCAGCAGAGGGAGAAGCAGGCTCCCTGCCTAACAGGGAGCCCGATGCGGGACTCGATCCCAGGACTCCGGGATCGTGACCTGAGCCGAAGGCAGACGCTTAACCATCTGAGCCACCCAGGTGTCCCTCCCATTATTCTTTTTACAAAATAGTATCGTTTTTATTTAAAATGTGCCTTCCTCCCCCAACATATTAAGATTTCTATTTATTTAGACTTAGTTTAATGCATCCAGTAATACTAGCATAATGAATGTTTGGATTCAAACTCAAGATGAATCTTAGCTTCCTCATTATTAAAAATGTGTAGCTTTTTTCTGCCTATGTTATCCCAATACAATAAAGATTTTTATAATTAAAAGATGGCTATGGTGTTTGTCACAAATTTTCAGTTATTAGAAAAACTAAGAGAATCGAAGGTGAAATTTTTTATCATTTAGATAATAAAATAAAAAGTATCATATTAATTATATAGGGTACTATATAATTACTGTTATAAAGTAGTGTTAGTATTCCACAGCTGCAGGTCTGAGTATTGGGTTATATAAGAGCTGAGTGAACATCTGAGTATATGTGTACCTGTCTGGAAAACAGCCAGTTGCAGCTCACACATTTCCTCATAATGTTCATTAACTTTTCATAGAGAAAGTGTTTCACACTTAGATCAGCTCTTTTAGAAGGAGGAAATTTAGAGCTAGAACAAATAGTATTTAATTCTCATTTTATAGACCAACTGTGAGAAACCCAGCCAGAAGCCAAGATTTTCAGTCCTACACATCTGGTCATGATGATTTTGGAATCTTTACACACTGATGATATGTCTTTGTTATGACTTTAGAATATATTCTGGCCAACTCATTAGGCAGGTATGGAAACAAATCCTGAATGAGTCAGACCGAGTTCCTATCATGCATGAAGAATACTGGACTCTTTTCATTGTGAAAGAGAAAAACAATTCTGTGGATGGTTTCATGGAGCCATTTTGCCATATTGTACATAAATGGAGTATGTTACTCCTCAGTGTTTTCCCCTCTTCTACTCTTTTTCAAAAAAAAAAGAAACAGGAAATGTACTTCCTTTCATTTATATGCTACTTTTCCTTATTTTTAGACCAAAGTTTGATAAGGATCTGAAGGCTTTAAAATAATTCATATGCATCATTTATAAAATATTTAAATATTCTCTTAAAGACACATTTAACCTAATCAGCTGTCATTTTGATATAAAATTTAAAGAAAATGAAAGACATGTTCGTTTAAAAATAGTCTTTAGGGGGCTTGTATGTTATACCAAATAATATAGTAATAAGTTATCTCTGAGATAAAAACAGGAATACAGGGTATTTTGATGTTCATTTCATCCCCTGAATCATAGCTTATTATTAAACACTATGCAAAAAATATCAGTGATCATTAAATGCATGGGGAGGATTCATTTCTCATTAAGCATCTTCCCAGTTTACTGAGTGTTCTTGAGGTACTGAGAAAATCAGTTAAGATCTTTTCATATGCATTTAATGAAGAATAGTATCCTGAACTATCTATTGAATATATGGACTTATATCTAAAAGACTTTATTGAAAACCTTTCTTTTTTAAACAAAGATTGAATCTCTTCCATGACTCAGTAATGAAAAAGGAAATATTTATTTTGAGGATAAGTCAATTTATATATTATTGGAAATAACACAGACCACCCAGGCCTGAAGCCTACTGTTTATAGTTAAGGATCTTAAATCTACATATGCTCTTGATGAGCAAGAGCTATCTTTATTCCAGCTAGAAAGTTTTATGTCTACAAAGGGTAATAATTTCATGTTTCTCCCCACCACCCTTGGCTAGTAAAATTCTGTCAAGGAGATTATTTCATTTCCACAGGGGAAAAGATTTTTTTGGACCTCAGCAATGATAACATTTCCAAATTTCATCTGCCAAAGGGCTAATGTTTAATATTGTTGGAAAACACTAGAGTTATATTTGCCTTCAAAACCAGTTTCTTGTATAAGTGTGAGTGTGTGTATGTATGTATGACTGCATAAACAAAGACACAAAATGTAGCTGACTTGTTTTTAGTGCAAAATTTATACCTTGATTTGAAGCTTCATTCTCCTCTACTCAGCCATCAAATCTTAGAATTCTTCAAAGACTGGTTCTAAACTCTCTTCTTATCTCTCTCTGAATTCTCACTATAAATAGCTATCTCATGTTCATAGCTTTAACTGCTGTCTAATGGTAGGAGGGAAGGAAAAGAAAATGGTGCAAAGCAGAAACTGTCAGGCATGAATGTCTTCCACTTTTCATTGAAAAGTCATGTCTGTGAACCTCTGTGTTTCTCAGTAAAGTAGAAGGTAGGGTCAGAATTTGGAGGATTTGAAATACTTGTTTTGTATAGATCAGAGAAAAAATGATAGGATTGCTGGGCCATATTCAGGATCCGTTGAGCATGGTGATTATATTTTGCTTTGTGGTTTTCCCTAGCAGCACATACCAGCTTCATTATATTTACGGAGAAAGTAGTTACTTTCACGATGGTTGCAGTTTTGCCAATGGAGGCGATGCAAAGACTGAATGGGAAAGGAGTTTAGAGTAATAGAATGTTTCCTAGGATCATGGAATTTAAACTAGATTAGGAGGATAGTGAAGAAGAAAGCATTGATAGGTGGGAAGCACTACGCAGCTAATGAATTGGAAGTCTCTTAAGAGACGGATCTTCATGGTGAGAGTAGTTCATCAAGACAATTGGAAGTAATAAGATGGACTGCTTGAATAAACGATTCAAGAACAGTTAGGATGGCAAGATTATGATAATTGTGGAAGTAAATGGCTGAGCTGACGTGGAGTTACTTAATGGAATCGAGAAGGCCAGAGGACTACATGGATCACACATGTGGATACGGAAGTCACTCAGAATAATGGAAAGATTTGGAATGCAGAGAAGACTGAGTTAAGTTCCAAAGCCTTTGATGAATATGGAAGAATGACAAGAGATTAGTAGATACAACAGTGATGCAGAGGCAGAGAGGGTGGTATGACTGAATGGCATGAGCCTCAAGTGATCAGGGTCTTTACTAAAGAATCAGAGATAAATGGTGTAAAGCTAGAAATAGGGAACAAGGAAGAATGTGATTAGTAAACAAATAGCCTTCATCTGAGATGGCTACAGGGCATATATGTCTCTAAGGAACAGCTACTTTTCACTGGAGGAGGCAAAAAAACAAAAATACACATACACACCGAACCTTTTCAAGATGGAGTTAATATTATAGGACAAAACACAGGTAGTCGGTACTCAGTGAAAGGTGATTTAGTAATAAAGTTGATTGAAACACCAATATTACGTGCTTACTCCTTTTGGTTTTCATGTGTATTGGTGTTTGGAATGGAGTATGCCTATACAGATGGACTTTAATAATCTCACCATTAAAGAGATGAGGTCAAGAGTACTAGGATGGGTAAGAGAAATTATCAGAACGATGGGTGATGTCAGTGCAAAATGTATAAATCAAATGAAACATCTACTGTTTAAGGACTGTAGTATTCTATTTGTAAATGTGGTAAACTGATTATGCACCTGTTGGAATTAAATTTTCCTCAGTGTCTCATGCTGTTTAAAGAAAATGCTTCTAGGTTTAATATTCTTTGAGTTAATGATCATATGATCATGCTTATAAATTACCAAGATACAATAAAAATTGCTTTTTCTTTAATGATTCATTTAACCTACTAAGTGGTAAAATTAAAAAATTGTTTTCTCATTGAATGATGTCATTATCCTTTCTTGGAAATACTTTTTAAAAATTTCCCAGTGAAATAAATCTTCTCTTACTAAGCAGATATATTTGGCTGCACCCATCTTCCAGTGTTGGACTTGGTATATGTTTGAGAAAATCTCCTTGTGTTGAGCAATTTCCTCAAATCCATTTAGTATTGAAATATAAATTTATAATCAAGGCTATTTGTTGTTATTAAAAGTATCTACAGAGGTAATCATGTAGCTAACATAGATATAACACTTATATTGTGCCAAGTGTTGTTAAAGTACTTTACATGTATTAATTGATACTCAAAACAATCCTATGGGGGTAGTCCCATTATTATCATCATCCCACTTTTACAGATGGGTAAACTGAGGTACAGAGAGGATAAACTAACCTGTTGGTAAGTGGCAGAGCCAGGACCTGGACCCAGCTGTTTGAATCCAGTCTGTGATATTAACCATTATGCTAAATCACTTTATGTGATATCGGGAAGAATATGGCCCATGAAAAAATAAAACTTTTACATTTTCTTTCTTATTTTTTAGTCCCTGTGGATTACTTAGGATTCAGTGTTTAAGACTGAAGAACCCAGAAGATTGGGATCATCCCCTGCCTATTTTCAGACCACAATGCTTTGAAACTAGAACTCAATCACAAGAGGAAAGTCAGAAAGAACTCAAATACATGGAGGCTAAAGAGCATCCTACTGAAGAATGAATGGGTCAACCAGGAAATTAAAGAAGAATTAAAAAAATTCATGGAAACCAATGAAAATGAAAACACAACTATTCAAAATCTTTGGGATACAGCAAAGGCAGTCCTAAGAGGAAAGTATATAGCAATACAAGCCTTTCTCAAGAAACAAGAAAGGTCTCAAGTACACAACCTAACCCTACACCTAAAGGAGCTGGAGAAAGAACAGCAAATAAAGCCTAAACCCAGCAGGAGAAGAGAAATAATAAAGATCAGAGCAGAAATCAATGAAATAGAAACCAAAAGAACAGTAGAACAGATCAACGAAACTAGGAGCTGGTTCTTTGAAAGAATTAACAAGATTGATAAGCCCCTGGCCAGACTTATCAAAAAGAAAAGAGAAATGACCCAAATCAGCAAAATCATGAATGAAAGAGGAGAAATCACAACCAACACCAAGGAAATACAAACAATTATAAGAACATATTATGAGCAACTCTATGCCAACAAATTAGATAACCTGGAAGTAATGGATGATTTCCTAGAGATGTATCAACTACCAAAACTGAACCAGGAAGAAATAGAACACCTGAACAGACCTATAACCACTAAGGAAATAGAAGCAGTCATCAAAAATCTCCCAAAACACAAAAGCCCAGGGCCAGATGGCTTCCCAGGGGAATTCTACCAAACATTTCAAGAAGAATTAATACCTATCCTTCTGAAACTGTTCCAAAAAATAGAAATGGAAGGAAAACTTCCAAACTCATTTTATGAGGCCAGCATTACCTTGATCCCAAAACCAGACAAAGACCCCATCAAAAAGGAGAATTACAGACCAATATCCCTGATGAACATGGATGCAAAAATTCTCACCAAAATACTAGCCAATAGGATCCAACAGTACATTAAAAGGATTATTCACCACGACCAAGTCGGATTTATCCCTGGGCTGCAAGGTTGGTTCAACATCCGCAAATCAATCAACGTGATACAATACATTAACAAAAGAAAAAACAAGAATCACATGATCCTCTCAATAGATGCAGAAAAAGCATTTGACAAAGTACAGCATCCTTTCTTGATCAAAACTCTTCAGAGTATAGGGATAGAGGGTACATACCTCAATATCATAAAAGCCATCTATGAAAAACCTACAGCGAATATCATTCTCAATGGGGAAAAACTGAGAGGTTTCCCCCTAAGGTCAGGAACGCGGCAGGGATGTCCACTATCACCACTGCTATTCAACATAGTATTGGAAGTCCTAGCCACAGCAATCAGACAACAAAAAGAAATCAAAGGCATCCAAATTGGCAAAGAAGAAGTCAAACTCTCACTCTTTGCAGATGATATGATATTTTATGTGGAAAATCCCAAAGACTCCACCCCAAAACTGCTAGAACTCATACAGGAATTCAGTCAAGTGGCAGGATATAAAATCAATGCACAGAAGTCAGTGGCATTCCTATACACCAACAACAAGTCAGAAGAAAGAGAAATTAAGGAGTCGATCCCATTTACAATTGCACCCAAAACCATAAGATACCTAGGAATAAATCTAACCAAAGAGGCAAAGGATCTGTACTCAGAAAACTATAAAATACTCATGAAAGAAATTGAGGAAGACACAAAGAAATGGAAAAACCTTCCATGCTCATGGATTGGAAGAACAAATATTGTGAAGATGTCAATCCTACCTAGAGCAATCTACACATTCAATGCAATCCCCATCAAAATACCATCCACTTTCTTCAAAGAAATGGAACAAATAATCCTAAAATTTGTATGGAACCAGAAAAGACCCCGCATAGCCAGAGGAATGTTGAAAAAGAAAAGCAAAGCTGGCGGCATCACAATTCCAAACTTCCAGCTCTACTACAAAGCTGTCATCATCAAGACAGTATAGTACTGGCACAAAAACAGACACATAGATCAATGGAACAGAATAGAGAGCCCAGAAATGGACCCTCAACTCTATGGTCAACTAATCTTCGACAAAGCAGGAAAGAATGTCCAATGGAAAAAAGACAGTCTCTTCAACAAATGGTGTTGGGAAAATTGGACAGCCACATGCAGAAGAATGAAACTGGACCATTTCCTTACACCACACACAAAAATAGACTCCAAATGGTTGAAAGACCTCAATGTGAGACAGGAGTCCATCAAAATCCTAAAGGAGAACACAGGCAGCAACCTCTTCGACCTCAGCCGCAGCAACTTCTTCCTAGAAACATCGCCAAAGGCAAGGGAAGCAAGGGCAAAAATGAACTATTGGGACTTCATCAAGATAAAAAGCTTTTGCAAAGCAAAGGAAACAGTCAACAAAACCAAAAGACAACTGACAGAATGGGAGAAGATATTTGCAAATGACATATCAGATAATCCAAAATCTATAAAGAACTCATCAAACTCAACACCAAAAGAACAAAGAATCCAATCAAGAAATGGGCAGAAGACATGAACAGACATTTCTCCAAAGAAGACATCCAAATGGCCAAAAGACACATGAAAAAGTGTTCAATATCGCTCGGCATCAGGGAAATCCAAATCAAAACCTCAATGAGATACCACCTCACACCAGTCAGAATGGCTAAAATTAACAAGTCAGGAAATGACAGATGTTGGCGGGGATGCGGAGAAAGGGGAACCCTCCTACACTGTTGGTGGGAATGCAAGCTGGTGCAGCCACTCTGGAAAACAGTATGGAGGTTCCTCAAAAAGTTGAAAATAGAGCTACCATACGATCCAGCAATTGCACTACTGGGTATTTACCCCAAAGATACAAAAGTAGGGACCCGAAAGGCTACGTGCACCCCGATGTTTATAGCAGCAATGTCCACAATAGCCAAACTGTGGAAAGAGCCAAGATGTCCATCGACAGATGAATGGATAAAGAAGATGTGGTATATATATACAATGGAATATTATGCAGCCATCAAAAGGAATAAGATCTTGCCATTTGCAACGACGTGGATGGAACTGGAGGGTATTATGCTGAGCGAAATAAGTCAAACAGAGAAAGACATGTATCATATGACCTCACTGATATGAGGAATTCTTAATCTCAGGAAACAAACTGAGGGTTGCTGGAGTGGGGGGTGGGGTGGGAGGGATGGGGTGACTGGGTGATGGACACTGGGGAGGGTATGTGTTCTGGTAAGCGCTGTGAATTGTGCAGGACTGTTGAATCTCAGATCTGTACCTCTGAAACAAATAATGCAATATATGTTAAGAAAGAAAAAAAGAAGAAGAAGAATGTAGCAGGAGGGGAAGAATGAAGGGGGGGAAATCGGAGGGGGAGAAGAACCATGAGAGACGATGGACTCTGAAAAACAAACTGAGGGTTCTAGAGGGGAGGGGGTTGGGAGGATGGGTTAGCCTGGTGATGGGTATTGAGGAGGGCACGTTCTGCATGGAGCACTGGGTGTTATGCACAAACAATGAATCATGGAACACTATATCTAAAACTAATGATGTAATGTATGGGGATTAACATAACAATAAAAAAATTAAAAAAAAAAAAAAGACTGAAGAACCCAAAATGCAGTGGCTTAAACTTTGTGAGAGAAATTTATTTCTTACATAAAAGAGGACACGAGGTGGGCAGTGCAGGGCTGATATGGCAACGCCATAGTCATTGTGTCTGGACCCACTATCTGTTTCATCAGCCTTGTGAGTGTATTTCATTCCTGAGATCACTTCCTATACTAGGATGGCAGCTGGAACTCCAGCCACTGTGTCTGTCTTACAGGCCAGAAGGGAGATGAATAGTGAAAAAAGAAAAAAATGGACCACTTCTATCAGATTCAGCTTTCTTTAAACAAAGCCCCACTAATACTTTTGCTCTCATTTCATTATTTAGAATTCAGTCATATGGCCATACAGGCTGGGAATTGTGGTCTTTTGTTCTGGATAACAGCATAACTAGACAATGATTTCTGTTACTTAGAAAGGGAGAATGGATATTGGGTAAGTATCCAGCAGCCTGCGAGACACCATCCTTGGTATCCACATCCTTTCCTACTGGTCTTTTACACTGATTTTATCAGAACATTTTGGACTGAAAATTCATTTTTTTAAAAATATTTATCTATTTGGGAGGGCCAGAGATGGAGGGAAAGGGAGAGAGTGGGAACATGAGTGGGGGAGGGGCGGAGGGAAAGGGAGAAGCGGACTCTCCACTGAGCTGGGAACCCAATGCTGGAGCTCCATCCCAGGACCCTGGGATCATGACCTGAGCCGAAGGCAGATGCTTAACTGACTGAGCCACCCAGGTGCCCTGGACTGAAAATTTAAATAACAGACACAGGTGAGGAGAAGGATTGAAAAGGAGTAGAATGGGGATTTTGGGGGCACTCATAGCATATGGTGAGAGTAACACAAAAAGCAAATTGTGGCGGGCACAAGTCATAATTGCAGTAGTGTTCCTTTAGAGTAAAACTCTTCCATAAAGTGACTAGTGAAGTCTGATTATATATTCACATAAAATACGTTATTAACAGGTTAATAAAAAGCAGTACTTTTTTTTTGTACTGTTATGTTAATCACCATACATTACATCATTAGTTTTTGATGTAGTGTTCCATGATTCATTGTGTGTGGTTAATACCCAGTGCTCCATTCAACACATGCCCTCTTTAATACCCATCACCAGGCTAACCCATCCTCCTACCCCCCTCCCCTCTAGAACCCTCAGTTTGTTTCTCAGAGTCCATTGTCTCTCATGGTTCGTCCGCCCTCCGATTTCCCCCTCTTCATTTTTCCCTTCCTCCTATCTTCTTCTTTTTTTTTTTAACATATATTGTGTTATTTGTTTCGGAGGTACAGGTCTGTGATTCAACAGTCTTACACACTTCACAGCACTCACCATAGCACATACCCTCCCCAATGTCTATCACCCAGCCACCCCAGCCCTCCCAGCCCCCACCACTCCAGCAACCCTCAGTTTGTTTCCTGAGATTAAGAATTCCTCATATCAGTGAGGTCATACGATACATGTCTTTCTCTGATTGACTTGTTTCACTCAGCATAATACCTTCCAGTTCCATCCACGTATCCACGTTGTTGCAAATGGCAAGATTTCATTCCTTTTGATGGCTGCATAATATTCCATTGTGTGTGTGTGTGTGTATATATATATATATATATATATATATATATACCACATCTTCTTTATCCATTCATCTGTTGATGGACATCTTGGCTCTTTCCATAGTTTGGCTATTGTGGACATTGCTAAGCAGTGTTTTTTAATTGGGCTTCTTGTCCCTACATGGGAAGGGAGTGGATGAAAAAATTATCACTTTGTGTCATTTATTTAGGTATGTAAGAGAAGATTGATTATTGAACTGAGAGAGTTCTAAATGATCAGAGGGAAGTTCCTTTCCAATTCTCCCTCTCTCTTGTCCATCCCCCTTTAAAGAGTGGAAGACATGCTATGTCTGATTTCACATGGAGTTATGGGAGTTTTATTATACAGAAAAAGAAAAACAAAGTATTTTGGAGGAAAAACATTTCATTGGAAAAGTTTTGTTTTTTCCCCCCACCAACTGAAGGTAGTAGTAAGCTTCTGATCGTTACTTAAGTTTATTTCTTGTTTTATTTACAGCTTGGATCTCTTTATTGCTTTTGGTAATACATAAAAAGTTTTCATGAAAGTAGAGAATATTTTGCATGATATACATTTAAAAAAACAATATATGAAACTAAATGTCATGATCCATATTCTTATTTCCCTGTAAGATGGTGTGCTTTGGAATACAGGGTAGCTATAGTAAAGTCTTATTTATTTTCAGGGGAGATTAAGTACACCTACTTTTTTCTAAAGATGGCCTAAGTATGAATATTTATATGACTTTGTCATTTATACACACTCTATCAACTATCACATTTTAGATGACTTAAGTTTTCAATAAGTGACCTGAGGATTTGAATTAGAATGAGAAAACCTTCTACATCTTTATTTCAAGAGTGTATTAGGAACAAATTCTGACCTTAAGGGTCAAAGGTACTGGATGGATGATCATGGATTTAACAAGGAATTCTTTTCTGTCTCCTCTTTTCTATTGTGTTTTTTTTGTTGCTGCACAATTAGTAAACCCAGTTTACTAGTGTTATTGATGTTCTTTGTTTTGTTTTGTTGCTTGTGGAAACCTGATTAGAGCTTTTGAGAGTGAATTTTCAGTCAGAAATGATTTATTTTGTGTATCTAAGCTGGATTCCAGCTGTTTGAGGTTTTTCTCTTAGAAGTCTAGGTTTCATAGAGCATCTAGATTGAAAAGGCAGTTCTGGTTAGATGCCTCTCCTAGTCTTTCTTTTTTTTTTTTTAAGATTTTATTTATTTGACAGAGAGAGAGACACAGTGAGAGAGGGAACACAAGGAAGGGGAGTGGGAGAGGGAGAAACAGGCTTCCCGCCGAGCAGGGAGCCCGATGTGGGGCTCGATCCCAGGACCCTGGGACCATGACCTGAGCCAAAGGCAGATGCTTAACAACAGAGCCACCCAGGCCCCCCTTTCCTAGTCTTTCTTAAGCAGTTTAAATTCTTTGTTTTTCTAAGTTTCGAAGAATTTTACTTAGATTTTCATGTTAAAAATCGGTATTTAAGCTTCAATTTGTTACACTGATAGAATTATAGATTCCAAAATTTGCTTGTAAAAATGGCTAGTTTTTTATTTTGTTATGTTATGTTAATCACCATTATGTCATTAGTTTTTGATGTAGTGTTCCATGATTCGTTGTTTGCATATAACACCCAGTGCTCCATTCAGTACGTGCCCTCTTTAATACCCATCACCAGGCTAACCCATCCCTCCACCCCCCTCCCCTCTTGAACCCTCAGTTTGTTTCTCAGAGTCCATAGTCTCTCATGGTTCGTCTCCCCCTCTGATTTTCCCCCCTTCATTTTTCCCTTCCTACTATCTTCTTCTTTTTTTTAACATGTAATGTATTATTTGTTTCAGAGGTACAGGTCTGTGATTCAACAGTCTTACACAATTCACAGCACTCACCATAGTACATACCCTCCCCAATGTCTATCACCCAGCCAAAAAATGGCTAGTTTTAAGGAAGGAAGGGTTTTTTTTAATTACTTGTGCTTTTCTAATTTCAATTAATCAAATCAGAATTCACTCCAAGAAAAGTGCCACAGTATATATCAAAAGAACATTTCCTTAGTGCTTCTGATTCAGAAATTATAACCTCTAATAATGTGAAGAGACAAACTTCTATTCATATTTACCATATGATTTATCATACCCGAATTTTTTGCATGAATTCTTGCCTTCTTATTTTTTTCACCAAAATGTAAGCAGTTTCAAACATATAGTTTTGACTTACATGACTTGTCAGACTCTTCTGTTTATTATTAAAGCAGAGTTGCATATCTTCCTTCATAATGCTACAAATGTTAAAAGTTCTACACAATAACATTTTCTGGAAAGGTATTGGCCATCATTGTTCTTAAGACTACAGATTTCTGTTGACTTTCAAAAGTTGTTGGTTTTTTTTAGATAAGCTTTCAGTTTTATCATATTCAGATCATACATACCTGAGAGAGCATCTGTAAAAATCTCAATTCTGTTTTTATGTGAAGTCCCAGTTATAATATACTTCTCATGACACTATATCAGGTTACTTATCAGCTTACTTTTTAGAATGGTCATTTGTGATTGTTTCCTTGTTGACTATAATCCTTAGAAGAAAAGCCCCCCTTGAAAATTATATACCAGCACTAAAAATATATGTCTGTAATCATAATCTTACTGGGTTCAATTGATCAATAACCACCCCCTGAACTACCGTATGGTCACATTAACTTAGTATGGATTTCTATGAGGTTTTCATGGTTCTAATATCAATGAAGAGAAGAAAGTTGTATCTCACATTCTATTATCACAGTATTAATTTTAATCTTTAGAAAGTCACTTAACATACGCAGGCTGTCGTTACTTTTGTGATTATGTAGAAGTTCATTGTTCTGTATGGTAGCCACCAGCCACATACAGCTCTCGAGCACTTGAAATGGGGCTAGTCCAAATTTAGTGTGCTATAAGTATAAAGCACACACTAGATTTTGAAGACTTAGTGCAGAAAAAGGTGTAAATATCTCACTAATAATTCTTTTATGTTGATTATTTGTTGATATGATATATCTTAGATATATTGGGTTATGTAAAATATATTATTGAAATTAATTTCTCATCTTTCACTTTTCTTTTTAATATATGGCCATTAGCAGATTTAAAATTATATACACATAGCTTGCATTATATTTCTGTTGGACAGTGATACTTTAGCAGATATAAGACTAGAGATGATCTCTATGGATCCTTCTGTTCCCAGCATTGTGGTGATTCTGATTGATGTCCTGATTGACTATGGAGCCGTCATTTTATTTTTGATTGTTATGATATTGCTGTCTCTATTGAGGACTTTTACAGTATGTTACTTTGGAATGTAGAGCTCTTGGAAAATCCTTTCTGTTTCTCAGGGCATAAACCAAACTTCTTCGCTTTGGAGAATTTCACCTTTAAACTTTTTATTATGCCTAAATTTTTTCATTTCTGAAGTTGGATCTTTCTACCTGGTAAGCTGTTATCATGCCTTTCTTCATCATTTTATTGTTAAAAACCTCACATTTATTGATTTTATCTAGTGATCGCATTTTTCCATCCAAAACTTTTGACTTCTCAGAGTTTGAGTTCTGTCTTCATTAGGTCTAGAATGGATAATAGAATGAATGAATATAGGATTTAGAGTGAAAAGTCTTAGATTCTAATTCTGGTTCCTCATCTAATAACTTACTAACTTAACAATCCTAGACAAGACAATTGTCTTCCTAAACCTCAATCTTTTTATCTGTAAAATGGATATTATGAGGCTCCAATAAAACATTATGTAAATATTGTTACCATTTACCCATGTTCTTATTCAGAAATATTTTCCTTTTAACCTTCTTGACAGCATTCGACTTCAAGGGTACTGTCCTTTCCTAGTGTCCTTTATTCCTTGCTATTTACTCCTATTATTATTTTAGGTCTTCTCTTTCTCTCATCCATTGATATTTGTGTTTCCACGATCTTTAGTCCTTCTAAGAAACTATGGTTATAAAGGAAAAATAGAGCAAATATCTTATTGCTCACAAAATGAAAGCATCACTTGGGATTTGCATGTAGATTTTTAATAGCCGAGATCATAGACTGAGAGAAAAGTTCCAAATACCAAGAGTGGGGGAAGGGAGAGCACCACATATTGAAGAATACAAGACCCTAGGTGAAGGGAGAACCCAACACATACTGAATACTTATCATGTGCCAGGCACTGCTCTTGATAGATGATTTTATGTTACCTCATTTTATTTCATGTTCACTACAATTTTTTAAGGGAGTTTTGTTTTTTCCTCCTATCTTATAGAGAAAGGAACTTCGGGCCAGGCCATTAAGTAACTTGCTTTCAAGTAATTCAAGTCTCTCTTTATTGTTTATCTGCATTCCCCCCCCACCCCAGACCATTGTTTGGTAAGCACTATTTACTTTGGCTGCTTGAGTTCTATGCTAACCATGTAGATAGAGTTGGTCTCCAGTGTACTAGTGAAACTAAATGAAATTTGAGTGTTTTTAAACAAGGATACCAGATACGATATTTATGAAATGAATTTTGTACTGTTTTGGGAAACATAGATCTCTAGACCGGTCTTTAGAGTGGGTGGAAGGAGGGTGGTGGTAATTCAGAAGGCCTTCCTTTCCCGAGCTAAAAATGCCAACAGAACTTTCAGGTCTGAAAGCTGCTCAACACTCAAAGTGAAACCCTCTCAGTGTCTGGTTTTCTTTCCCACATTCCCTTAGGACCTGGCTCTCACTCTTCAGCCAGCTACTTCCGTTACGGGTAGGCAAAGCTAAAATGGTAATTGTAAATTTGTGAATTATGCTGTGCCTTTCAGGGCTAACTCCAGACTCACTTGAAATGTCTTCACAAATGTGGCTTATAACAATCTGCGTGCTTCCCTCAAAGCTTTCCTCTCTGTCCATGCTTTTCTGCTTATTAGCTCCCTCGTGTTCTACCCCATACATGTCTCTTAGGTTCCACCAGTCCATTCTTCCCTCCTGACTTGCTGACTTCGTTTTTGGAACGGCCAAAAGATGCCGGATACTTTGTGCTTTCGAAGTCTTATGGCAAATGTGCTCTATGGACTCCAGTGTAGAATTTGTGGCAGGAATGAATGGACTCTTGAGAAAGAAATACCGTATTTTCAAGTCCATGTTCTCATACTAAAGAAGGCCGGACAAGACATTTATAAAATATGATTTCTAAGTGCACAGGTTTCTAAAGAAATCTTTTTTCCCTTAAGGAGAAAAGAGGCATCTGTTGTATTTCTAGAACAAATAACCCTTAACCTCTTTCTTCTTCATTTTCTCTTTCATTTACATGAATGAATATTTGAGAAGCTCTTATCTCCACGTTCAGACCTCTACAATTTTTCTACTTAAAAAAGAAAGTTATGTGAAGTGTTATTATTACATTGGGTAATTTTATTTCAAACTAAATACCAGAATATTATAATTCTTTTATCCTACTGTGTGATTGTCTTTTGTACTTTCACTTAATTCTCCCTCCTCTTTAGCCTCTTGGAATTTTGCCTCTGAAGCTTGAATTTCCTTCCCTTTCTTCTACAAAAATGAGATGCAGAACAAGGCATGGCTTGAAGTCAAAGTAAATTCCCATCTTTAAGTTCTAGCAACCGATACAGGCTCCTTAAGGCCAAAGCCTGCCTATTAGCCACTTGGCTGTTGGGTGACTATATGTTCTAGGAAAGGGTACTGGACTAACTCTAAGAATGTGGAGTGTTGATATACTGTTACCAAAAATTAAAAAAAAAAAAAACCACTCTGTGTATTAAGTATTTGTCTGGCAGGATACTGAAAACCTAAAATATAGCCCACACATACAAACTTGTTGGAAGACAAAATACATTTTTCACCAAGTTAGAGTCTCATAGTGAGAAAAGCCAAGCTAGTTTGGATTTTAAAGTTTTCCTCCCATTTTCCCCTACTACCAAGCTCCACAGGGCCCCCTAATCATGTAGCACTGAAAAGAAAGTACTTTCTGCATTTTTAAATACTGTTACTGCTTTTGACTCCCCAGCATCTCAGTTTACATATGCGAAGGAAAATAAAAAAACTATAAGGAACAGACATTAGCTAGGATGGTATTTAGGAGGGAATTAAGATGTAATTAGAATTACTTAGGTGTGCCCATACATCAGTTTTGCCATCTTTAAAGCAGAACATAGGTAATCCTAAAACTGTGTGTGTATATAAATCTTGTCAGCTTTTTAATATATTCTTAAACATTTCCCAGTGGAGGTTTGTTAAATGTTCTGAGATATTTTCTTGCTAAATATTAGATTATATACACATTAAATACTCTACAATATTTTCCTGTAAAATGTTGCACATGAATGGTTCACCTTTCAAAACTGGTAAAAGCAAGAGTATGTTGCAGAAAGTCAGCTTATAAAAAATGTAGATGGTACTGTAAGCGGTATACCCTGGTTATTTGCTATAGCACTTAATTCAACAGAGCTCAGATAATTTCCACATATGGAAATATGATGGACTAATACAGAAATAGATAAGCCCTTGAAGGTAAAATATGATTTTGACCATTTGACTATTTAGTTGGTATTAGAAGTTTTTTTACTTTGGGTAGAGTGTTAATTATACAATATTTTTTCTACTTAGAACAAAGAAGGTATCTTCAGTGGTCTCTAGAATATGTTCCAGTGCACCTCATACAAATTTGGTATTGATTTGGTTTTTTACTTTGGTTTTACTTCGAAACCTAGAATCAAACTGGGACTGTATCAGGTTTGAGCAAATCATAAAAATTTGTGGATAATTTGCATCAGAATTTTTAAGTTTTGCAGAATCTGAAGGACCGTTCAATTCAGTCCTTTCATTTTATACTTGGAGAAACTAAGGCTGAGAATCTCAGTATGTTTCTGTTTAAGGTTTTGTAACTGTTTAGTCAAAGAGCCAGAACTAAAAATGAGAATCTCAGACTCTGGCTTATCATAAATTAATTATGGAGTCTAAACTGGGAGAAGAATGTTCACTAGAAAGAAAAGAGTTAACCTCTCACTATAGCAGAACATATATATCTCTCGACCTATTTGTAGATGAACCAGTCATTTCTGTCGAAATTCATGATAACCTTAAGACCATTCTAAGTCATTAATGTTGTTGGCTCCAGTAAGTGAAACACTGCTCAAGTAAGAATAGCTGTCTTTCCTTTCTCTTGCATTTCTAAATTATCAATGCCACATGATTGATATCTCAGAAATACCTTCCAGATGGCTTTACTGTTTGTTTACTGAACTGTGTTGCAAAACTGCTTGTTCCTCATTCAGGCTGGTCAGATAGGGTTGGTTTTTGTTTTTGAGGTAAAGAAGACTGTTTGCATATAAATTCATTGTGTTTTGTGTGTGTGTTAAAAAAAAAACTTCATTTTTCCAAGTAGTTTGATGAATTAAAACCTTTTTATTTTAGTTTTTTATCTGTGTAGAATTTTACTTTTAATAAAGCTTGGGGGAAAGTAAAACATCCCTTTCTAAAGTTTCTCAAAAAATATCAGGGTATCCCTGCAAACAGTCCCTTTTTCTTCCCTCCATTACTCAACCCAATCCCCCCAAAATATTTGCAGAAGTGGAGTTCTAAAGCTGGTAAGAGCCATCAAACTTAGGATTTCCCATGAGATCCTCTTAGAAGGGATTAAGAAGACTTCAGGAGCCCCTTCTCCTCCACACCCTCCCCTAGTGCTCCATCTTTTCTGTCTTTTGTCACTCATTTCCCTCCCTGAGGTTGATTTGCTGGTTTTGTCATCTTAAAATTATAATGCCTAAAGGATGATAAATTCTGTGTTCAGTGAGTAGTTTTGAGATTTTTATAACTCTTTAATTGCCGGCATTTAATCCTGTGTTTAGAAAGCTATGTGTTACGATGCTCAAACCCTCTGGCGCTTTCCCCGTCTCCTCCCAAAAGACCACCAACAAAACCCCAGGCAGTAACAATGTATTGAGCACCTTCTCTGTTTCAGACCTAACTCTATGTCCTACAGCAGTGCTCTTACGGGAAGTCATACTATGTGATTTTACATTTGAGGAAACGGAAGCCCTCTGAGGTCAAGTGATTTAATCATTAGTCTCTACAAGTTCTCTTGTGCATTCAGTTTTGCAGTCACTTCCTACCCTTACCCCATCCCTGGTACCAGGGAAATGCCGATCTGCTTCCTGTCACTATAAATGAGATTCTTTCCCTAGAATTTCATATAAGTAGAATCACACAGTATACAGTGTTGGGTCTGGCTTCTCCTCCACATTTTTTTGAGATTCATCTGTTCTGTTGAGTATATCACCAGTTCGTTTTTTTTCACTGCTGAGTAATGTTCCCTTATATGCCACAGTTTACGCATTCATATGTCTGTGGAATCCTTTCCAGGTCCAGTCAACTTTTCATTTGACAGTTTATGTCATATGTATTGTCCCAGATTTGTAAATAATTAGGTTATAACGTGATTATATCTTTGTATCTTTGGAGGGAGGGCTGTAATGTTGGACCTTTTAGATAATGGTGTTAATGTCCTGGCAGATGCTGTCCAATTTCCTCTTGCTATTCGTGGCTCGATCTTTCAACTTAGGGTTTAAGCTGATGAGTTTGACATGGGTAGGGATTATTACATTTTCTTTATAGTCCTCCCACTACTGAGGACAGGAACTACCATACACTCACCTTTGTAGTTTGTAACTTCACAGTAATAACAGAAGCAGTAGTAATAGGTGATATTGAGCACTTAGTATAATAATTATATGAAGTTGGTGCTATTTTTTGCATTTTACCTGTAAACAGACACAGGATTTATACGACTTGCTTGTCTGATTCTGTAGCCCTCCCCTTTTAACTCTGCTGCCTCAGTGCTTAATAATTGTGGGACAAACAAATGAACGTGTAGAAGAATAAGGATTGCTTCATAGTTCTCTGGATATGGTGTTAGTTACACAAAAGTATATAACTTCGTCTGAAATGACTCATTGGTAGTCTTAGTTTTCATCATCCTTCCCTGTTCCCACAATAAATGATGTGACTTTATTAATCATATACACACAGAGCAATATCTAGAACTCCATTATGGTTGCCAGAAATGAGGTTACTCTCTGAGGCAGAGACAGTCTAGATGAATTCCTACTTGGATGGTGACAAGCAAGTAATCGGTCTTCATTATGTTAAAGCACTGAGATTTTTTGGCTTGTTTACTGCAACAGCTAGTGTTAATGACCTTGATTTTATTTATTTATTTTTTTAAAGATTTTATTTATTTATTTGACAGAGAGAGAGAAAGAGATCACAAGCAGGCAGACAGGCAGGCAGAGGGAGAGGGAGAAGCAGGCTCCCTGCTGAGCACAGAGCCCGATGCGAGGCTCGATCCCAGGACTCTGGGATCATGACCTGAGCCGAAGGCAGACACCCAACTGACTGAGCCACCCAGGCGCCCCATGACCTTGATTTTATAGTGTCATTAAGTTTCATACTTTATGTCTGTATTTAGTTGTGGTTTTGAAAGGAGTTATTATTTTTAAACTAATTTGTTAATCTATCAAAAGATATTAAAAATCTGTCTTAAAGTTGATGTGTGGTTTAATCTATTATCTTAAAGAACAATATAAGTTTTTAGATGGCTTTAATATCTGTTGCTTTCAACAGAATTCAGTTTGTAAGTTGACATGTTACAAAGTTTAAACAAATATTACTAAATTAGATTAATTTAGAAGTAAATAATGAGATGAGATTCAGTAGTAGGTCCTGAAAACTCCACTTGGAATATCATTGTTAAACACAAATCTGGTCATGTCATTCTTGTGGAGCATAGGGCCTTTTGCCTTATAGGTAAATTTCAAACTCAATTTGGGGTGGTCTGGCCTGTGCCAGTCTCCCTCCACTCTGCTTCCTTGTCTCCAGGCTCCAGTTACATTAAACTTCCTCAGTTCCCAAAATACTCAATGTTCTCTTTTCTCTAAATCTTATAGATACTGTCTCTCCCTGCTTTCTTCTTCCCCTTCTTCCTTTACATACCACCTTAAATATGGCATTTTTCTGGCTAGCCTTCCATGACAAAGCCAAGGTTAGGCACCCTTCCTTTGTGCTCCTATAAACACTGTGTCCCTTATATTGATACACTTTCTGTAATATTGTAGCACTTTTCACTTATATGTATACCCCACTGGATGGTGAACTTCTGGAAAACAGGGAAAATAGCTATTCCCAGCACTTGGCAACCTGCCTGGTATAGAGTCAACTCAGAGTAAATATTTGTGAAATATTGAATATGTGAATAAGTGAATGAATGATGAATGAGTGTGAATAATGCCCCAATCTACAAACTTTATGGTCTTACTTTTTTTACTCAGGTACAGATCCTAGTAAATTAACAAGCTAACTATATCAGCGTCCCAGTCCTGCCTTTTAGACTTGATAGTTTTACATTACAGTCACTTACATTGCATTTGAGGTATTTAAAATAGCTCTAGGGGCACCTGGCTGGTTCAATCTATAGAGCATGCAACTCTTGATCTCAGGGTCATGATTTCAAACCCCATGTTGGGTATTGAGCCTACTTAAAAAAAAAAAAAAAAACATTAAAAAAAGATGAGCGACTCATATTTTAGACTTACTTATGCATATTTATGTCTATATAAATTCATGCCAAATTATCAGTATAAAAAATCAATACAAATTGATATTAAGGACAATCATTGGAAGTTGTTAATAAGTGTCAGGGTAGCTAATTTAAACATATACAAATTTCTGGGCACCTGGGTGGCTCAGTCAGCTATGCATCTGCCTTTGGCTCAGGTGTTGATCCCAGAGTCATGGAATCGAGCCCCAGGTCAGGCTCCCTCCTCAGCAGGGAGTCTGCTTCTCCCTCCCCCTCTGCCCCTCTCCATTGCTCGTGCTCTCTCTCTCTCTTTCTCTCAAAATAAATAAAATCTTTTTTAAAAAGTTTCTCAAAAAATATACACAAATTTCTTTAGAAACTGAATGTGAAAAACGCCCAAACTCTAGAATTGCTGTTAAAAAAAGAATCCAAAAAAGTTGGTACCCAATTAGAAATATATGAAGTATGATGTTATCAGTTACTACACAGATAAAAATTTCTCTCTTTCAACATATATCTTTTGAGTGACTAATATGTTATGCATTGCTGTAGGCACTCGGGATACATAATTGAACAATGTTAACTTCCTGAATGCTTTTTTTTTTTTTTTTTTATTTAAAATTTTTTTTTTTTTTTTTATTTGAGAGAGAGAGAGAGAGAGAGAAACAGCATGACAGGGGAGAGGGTCAGAGGGAGAAGCAGGCTCCCCGCTGAGCCGGGAGCCCGATGTGGGACTCGATCCCAGGACTCTGGGACCATGACCTGAGCCGAAGGCAGTCGCTTAACCAACTGAGCCACCCAGGCGCCCAACTTCCTGAATGCTTTAATAAATAGGAAAAAATGGAGCCTAGAACACATGCACACACACACGTTTATGCATATATGTAAAATACTAATTAGTATGTTTTAGATAAGCCTATTTCTGAAACCAATACCAAAAGATTTTAGGATTATTTAAAGTGAGATATTAAAGTTACTGTGAAAAAAAACTAAATGATGGTAGGATTTGGGAGGAAAGGGGGAATTGTGCTTTGAATTTCCTTAAATGTAATAAACAAATACAATTGATCTTCAAGAATAATATACCTGGCCCGTATGGTAGACTGTGTTATTGTTCAGAAACCTTTGCTGCTCCTCCCTATCCTATTGGCCTCATGCCAGGCCTTAGCTTTGCCTTGACTAATAAAATAAGAGTGGAAATGATTTATGTTTACTTATGAGCAGAAGTTTTGAGTCAGAACATAGTGTCCTATATTCTCTTTTCTTCTCTGCTCTGACAACCAGCAGATGTGATAGATGCTTCTTCCTCACCCTAACGTCTGAAATAAAAATGACCTATAAGACGAGCCATTGCCAACCCTTGTTTGACATGTAACATGAGCAAGAAAAAAAAAAATGTTGAAAGCCATTGAAATTTTATTACGGCAACATAACCTCACCCAGTGGTTGTCCAACTTGAGCATGCATTAGAATCACGTGAAGATTCTGTTAAAAGGCGATTGTACAGGTTTTACACTGTTGGGCCCCTTAGAGTTTCTGAATTCAGTAGGTCTGGGGTGGGGACCAAGAATTTGCATTTCTCACAAGTTACCATCAGATGCTGAGGTGCTTCAGAGCCCGCACTTTGAGAACTCACCTTTCCTGATACAGCCCGTGAATTCATATTCCTGGATACTCTAATTACTTAATAAATATTACAGCAACAAAATGCAGACTATTTCCCAACTTCATTAATAAAGAAGTAAACTCTGTAAAATGCTCCTTTGATTTGTGGAATATGGACACACAAAATGTCGTAAGAAACCCTAAATTTGGTAGAGTGGATTAGATAACCATGGAAATTACTATCATATTAGTCAGATTCAAATAAAAGGTGCTAAAAATATACAAAGAGCAAAGGGAATTTGAGAAAGAAACAGTCACATCTGATTGTGGGAGAAAATGCCATCCTGATGGACTTAGTAGGAATTCTCTCAAAAAAGGAGGGTAGTTAAAGAGGTCATTGCATATGGAAGGACCACGGATGACCAAAATGAGAGAGGTGAGAAAGTGTGAAATGCATCTGAACGTAACACTAATAGAGTTCGCTACTGAGAGACAGATAAAGGAGAGTCTCTTTCAGAAGTCCAGTTTCTAACTTGGTCTGTAATGAAACACAGTGAAGCTTCAGTTCAGTACTGTTTTTTGTATTCATGTTTACATTGAGGTGCTTTGGGAGTTTTTGTTGCTAAAGGTGGCAAATTAATACCAAGGGTAGGCCTTATGATTGTCCAGGAAGTCCTGGAGAGACTGCTGTGAATAATAGCTATTGTCGAAGAGGAAGTGGGTGAGAGAGGCCAGCATGGAGTCTTGACCAAAGGACACTCCCCAGTACGTCAGGTTTAGCTAGGAGACATGTGGAAGTGAGGAAATGGAAATTGGTTCCATGCGCTTCAGTCCTGTGTAAAGTCTTTGCATAGAACTAGTTGGAAGAGCATTGCTCTCTGTGTTCACATGTTTTGTGGTTTCTTTTCTATGGCCCAAGGTCCCACTGCTTCTCTGTGGTATTTCTCCTCCACAGGGAGACCTCAGCAGGCAGAAAGGGAGTTGACTGGGATGTAGAATGATTTTAGTGTTGTGTGAGGGTGTCTAGGAACAAACTGTTTTCAGGGAGATCACTTAACCTCTTTGGGCCTTGGTTTCTTAATTTGTAAAATATAATTCTCTCAGGTTCCAGTATTCCATTTTTCTAATACTTTCGGCCAACAAAATTCCGGTATGTGTTAACTTGCCCAATTTCTATTATACATACCACAAATTAAGTTCATAATCTTTGAGATGCATGAAGTACGCTGCAGTATTTGAAATAAATGTATTTCTTTTAGAGTTAGGATACTCTGTAGTGCTCAATCAGAAAATAGTTTTCTAAAAGCTTCCAAAATTTTGTTTTTACTCCATTACCTATAGATGGCGTATTTTATTTTTAGATTTGAACTTTGATACTGAATAAGCATAAACTTATGAAAAAGCATGGCCTAATGTTATAGTTTCAAATAGCTGCTTATTTTGTTCAGTATGAAAACCAATTGCCATTATTATTTTAATGACATAGATACCAACATGCATTTGAAAACAAATTAATGTTGATTCAAAGATTCTGTATAATTGAAAACATTTGTTTTAATCTTTTACAACCATTATGGGAGGGAGAAAAAATGAAAATACTTGCCAGTCTTGAAGTCTTTAAAAAATGGATTGGTTCAGAATTGTGGTTATAATTCTGTTTAATGTAAATAATTTGTGGCTATTGCAATGCCATGATCTTAAGGAACTTGCAAAGTTTTTCCTTGGATTTACATAAAACACCATTTTGATCTTAAATTTGGCTTTTGCCTCTAGTTAATTTGTCAGGTCTAAACACATGCCATTTCCTCAGCAATTGCAAACAGGCCTTTCATGTTAGGTCCAATACAACTCAAATCTACTCCTTTTACAAGTATTTTAAAGCTTGACTAGTATTGCTATTACTGTTTCATTTTGGGAGGGAAATTCATCCTAATTAGCATTTCTTTTAGAAACATTCTGTAGGTGATTCTTGGTTCATATTTAGGACACACCAGAAAAAGTGCACAATAATCATCTGGGGACTTACAAACACACTTGATTACCCGTAACTGCTGCCTGCTTCAGTAACGTCCCTTAGGTTCTTGAGAACAAAGCTAAACACCAATGTTCCATTCCATATGAAATAAAGTACTGTAAAATATTTGCCAGAATCAAAAATAACATTTTTGATGCTCTTGGAGAATTCACTTATATTTAAAGAAATCCAATTGAAAATTAGTTTGAAGATATATAATGTGTTCATGAAGCAAAGACAATAATTGTCCTCAAATTTCTTGATTTGTTGCTATTCCGACTTCAGATTTTTGTATGAGGTTCTTAAGATAGGAACATAACATTAGTTATTTTGCTTTCTCATATACAGTGCCATATGCAGACTGAAACTGAGCTCTCTCAGTCTATTAGTCAAATAATATTAGATCTAAGAGAAAAAGTCTCTTGTGTGTATGTAAGCAATGAATGTATTTTAATTGAGCACCCCAAGTTCTGAGTAGTAAATTGAAATTGTTGATTTAAGCTATTGGAGCATGCTATGTGATTAAGACAGTGAAGTGTTTTTTTGTTTGTTTGTTTGTTTGTTTTTTTAAACAAAACGAAAACAAAAGGCTGGAATTAATTCCATGTTGATCTTTTTTTGTTATTCTTATGATAAACAGGTGTCAACCAAAATTCTATAGTTGTTGATCAAGTTTCAGTTACTAATTTATAACTGAGTACTTAAGATGAGTTTCTACACTTGAAAATGGATTAGGAAAATTAATTAGAAAAAGTGGTTTATTCTTTTATGTGAGTTTTCAAAACAAAATAAGAAAAATTTAACTTTAAGTTGAGTTCAACAAAGATGATGCAGATGGCCTCAAGAGCAGCCTAATCCCAGAACTTGCACATCCCTTGTGGAAACATCGACATTTTCATTAACATTAGGAAACCACCAAATACATTAATCCTGTCCAACTCTGCTGAATGGGCTAGACTTGGCATATATCTAGCCAGAAAAGGGAGCCAGAGAAATAAGAATATACCAGGGCTGCTCAGTCTCTAACATAAATATATTAATCAACTTATGGATATACTATAACCTTCCTTTTTTTTTTTTTTTATTTTTTTTTATTTTTTTTTAAAGATTTTATTTATTTATTTGAGAGAGAGAGAATGAGAGAGAGCGAGTACATGAGAGGGGGGAGGGTCAGAGGGAGAAGCAGACTCCCTGCCGAGCAGGGAGCCCGATGCGGGACTCGATCCAGGGACTCCAGGATCATGACCTGAGCCGAAGGCAGTCGCTTAACCAACTGAGCCACCCGGGCGCCCGTATAACCTTCCTTTTTTAGAAGTCAACTAGATTCAGGAATATGTCATTTTCAATGCTGTATTGGTTTAGGATATATGATTTTAAGATCTTCCAATGCTGTACTAAAACTTTTTTTTTTTTTTTGAGAGAGAGAGAGAGAACGCATGCGAGTGTGCACGAGCGGGGGCGGGGGTGGGGTGGCTGGGAGGGGCAGAGGGCCAGAGAGAATTTTAAGCAGGCTCCATGCCCAGCGAGGAGCCTGCCCGCAGGCCTCGATCTCACAACCCTGATGACCCAAGCTGAAATCAAGAGTTGGATGCTTAACCCACTGAGCCACCCAGGGTGCCCAAGTGTATTAAAACATTTCAGTAAAATCATGGACTTTTTCTTTCATTTAAAAAAAAAAACTATATAAAATTGCATGAGTTTTCTTTATAATAAATACAACAATGAGTCACAAATTTGAAGCATTTAAATAGGCATTCTGGTTCCTTTTTTAACTTTCACATTAAACTTTTCAGTCATGTTCACTCCAAATATATTTATGTTTTTAATACCAGTAATAATTAGACAAATCAAAACTTTGATTTTGATTCAGCTATTATCTGTAACTATTATTTATAATTAACTTTATATGTCATTCTTTTTATACCTTCTATATGCCTGAACTTTAAGCATTTTCTGTTTTAAATAATTTTGTTCACATATAATAATGTAACTTGTTTTTGATACTGAGTGACTTAGGTGATTACAATATAATCAACAGAATAGAATATTTTAAGGCTTATCAATGTACTCAACTATTTTAAATCTAATTCATCTCTATTTATTGCCAGTCTTTTAGCATCGTTAATTATGGTTTTGCATGTACTGCTTTTCTCAAATCAAATAATTTAAGAAGATAAATGAAGAAAAAGACTGGACAAAGAAATTTGAAGCTGAATTATAAATATAAAGCACGGTAGAGTAATTAAACTCTTGAGAAGCACTACTGATACAAGAAATTTTGTGTCATAACTTGTAGTCAAGGTTATAACTTTTAGTCAAGGTTATTTTTATTCTTATGAGAAACAAACACAGAGCTTTGCATATACCTTTTTTTTAATGGTCAGAGATGGCATATAATTTATCTTTCCCTTCCTCAAGAAATAAGCAATACAGTGTTTTCTGTGTATTAGCTGCCCAATAAAGAAATGACTGTTGAGCGAATAAAGATAGATGATGTAATATTTAATCAATATTTGAGTTTCCTTTTAATCAATTCAGTGATTAAAAATGGACAGAACTCTGAAATTGATACTTAATGCATGTTTCTTTCTTTCTTTCTTTTTTTAATCCTTGTAGTCACCTAATTATCCATGTTGATTGGGGATATAGTTTCTGAAAATTTTAATCTAAACTATCTACTTTAGTTAGTAATTTTACAAAACTTTTACAACAGTGAAGTTGACTACTTTGAGTTTACATTCTCTGCCATTGTGGGGGTGAAATAGAGATGAATAATTTGCACTGTTTAATCTGTTCCTAAGTACTCAAGTATTGATGTTTTAAATGAAACTACACAATATATAAATATATACTTGTAAAAATTTTTTTTAGTAATATATAAATAGAGAGTAAAAGGTTATGTTCTTTTCATGCATCTTAACCCATTCGACTTCATTAGGTAGCCTACTATCAAGGGTTTCAGATATTTCTTTTTGACCACTTTTTCATATGTATATAAACAACATTTTTACGTTTTCTCATTAATTATATTTCAGCATTGATATTTAATATAGATAATAATGTAACATTTAATCATTATTGAGATTATATCTATAGAATTCCTTCTTTTATTTGATGGTGTTTCTTATCAGGTCTTTCTATAGCAGACTAATCCAATAGTTGGTCTTGTAATCTTAAAGTTAAAAAAGAAAAGGTTCCCTTTGAACCTTTGCAGGAATAAGTTCCACATCAGTAAGTATTACAAAACAATAAGCAAATGTAATAATATTAGTAGCAGGCCAGTAATCTCAAGGCAAATTCAGGGGGGTTTTTTGTATGGTTTTTAAAAAATTTTTTTATTCTCGATGGTGAGATCAATTTTTTGTTTATGTTACTAGTGACAGAATAATTCATTCTATTTTTCTATTGTGATTTCTAATAACACTAGCAGTAAATAAAATGATAAAATAATTGGTAGAATTTCAGAATTAGAAGACATTCAGTCAGTCAATTATGAAGGTAATTTACTTCCAGGCTCTTGTTTAACAGACAACAAAATTGAACCCTAAAGTTAAATGATTTACTCCAGGTTGGTAGTGAAGTTATGACTGTGAATCATTCAAATCAAGAGTCTTTTCCACTGTAGCATGCACTGCCTTCAAGAAATATTTTAAAGATTTATTGAGTACTACATCTTTTATATTCCATTATGTTTACCAAATAAAAAAAGTGGGAAACAAAATAGTTTTCATTGTTTTCAGCTTAATAGAGACCATAATGATATAGCACATGTACATATCAGATTTTATGTTGGTGTCAAATGGTGGGGTGTTCTTAAAGATTTCATAACTGTATAGAATGATAGGAATGAACATCAGCTGTAATTAAAAGTCTAATATGACGATATTTACTTGTGGGAATTTAATGCAATGTAGCTAAGATTAACAACATTTCAAATGTCAGTAAATGTGTTTTTAAGGGAAAACATGCAAAAAATGATAAATCACCTCACAGAGCTACAAACTCTTCAAAAAATGGTTTACTAGTGACATCTGCTGGTGTAATTTGGTAATAAAAATAAAAGTATCTCCTGGAAATAATTTCATGGAAATTAAGCATGAGACAAAGAATCTTTGTGGGCAAATTGTTTTGTTTTTTTTTAACTATCATTTACACTTACAATTTAAAAAAAAAATTGTGTTTGTGGGTGCCCCCTCTCATTGGCATTTGACCAAGTATATTATTCTAATAACAGTATTAAACTTTATACTTTCTTCTCCACAGTGTATAATTCCAGCCTGAACCTCTCTAATAAGTTGTGTATCACCTAAGTTGTTTGATATGGTGCTGCACTTTTTCCTCCTCCTCTTTCCTGAACCTTGCACATAACCTTGCAAATGTAGAGATTCAGTAACTACGATTGACTCTTACTAGATATTTATGCCATTTATAGGCTAACTAATAGAAAAGTCTGTGTGTACATGAGTTATAGGCATTATATTTATGCACGCTCAAAAATAAAAATGAGACTTTGTATTAGAGAACAATTTCTTTAGGAAGAGAAATGACTTTGTTTTTTGTTTTTTTCCTATGGAACAGATTTTCTGCACTATAAAATAATAGAGAAATAAAATACACTCAGTCCCTGGGTATTTTCTCTATTGGCACTTATTTCCTAGATGATTGTACTGTGGATTTAAGTTCTACTTATAGATGAATCACCCCTCTTCCTGGACCCCCAAACCTGTACAGCAGCCACTTGTTTCATTAACATTTCCATTTGTAGGTAACAGTCATCTCAAACTTACCATGTCCGAAATAAAACTGATTTTCTCCTCAAACCTGTTCTTCCCGTAGTCTTCCTCACTTCAGTAAACGGACATTTTATCCTTTTGCTTGCTCAAATCAAAAATATTTTAATAATTTGTAAATTTTCTCTTTCTCTTGTACCATCAAGGAATTCCACCAACTCTATTTTTGAAATACCTTTGGAGTCTTACCACTTTTCTCTACCTCTACCACTTAATGACCTAGTCAAGCCACAATCGTCTTTCCCCTCCTAATTCACCTCTTTGCTGGTTTTTTTTTTTTTAAAGATTTTATTCATTTGAGAGACAGAGAGAGACAGAGCACAAACAGAGGGAGAGGCAGAGGGAGAGGGAGAAGCAGACTCCCCGCTGAGCTGGGAGCTGGGGCTCCATCCCAGGACCTGAGATCATGACCTGAGCTGAAGGCAGACGCTTAACCGCCTGAGCCACCCAGGCACCCCTCGCCTCTTTGCTGTTAACCTTGCCTTCCTGTAGTTTGTTTTCCAATGAGCAACCAAAGATTATCTTAAAATTTAAGACAGGTCTTTGTCACTCTTCTGCTGAGGTTTTGTTTTGGTTTTTTTTTTACCATGCCTAAAGGGCCCTACCAAGAACTTTGGACCACTCCTTCCCTCCTCCACTGTGACTGTGACCTCCTTTCCTACCACGGCTTCCCTCCCCTCTTTTGTTCCAGCTACAGTAATCTACTTTGCTGTTCTCCTTCAGTGCCACGAAAACTCCTAGTCAGGAGCTTTGTGCTTGCTCTTCCTTCAATCAGATACTCTTCCCTCCATCCTGTAAGGCTTCTGATCACATCATCAAATTTCACCTTCTTGGAGAGGCCCTTCTGGATTACACTACCTAAGATAAGAAGGCCCGACCACATCTGTTTCTCCTCTTCCCCTGCGTCGTGTTTTGCCATAGCACTTATCACCACCAGATATATTTACTTGTTTTCCTCGTACCTTTCCCTGGCCCAGAATGTCACCTGTATGGAAACAGAGATTCTGTATTGTCCGCTGTTACCTCCTTAGATCTGAAACTAGTGCTTACACATAGTAGGCATTCAGTCAGTATTTGTTGAGGAAAGCAGTGAGCCTTAAGACGTGAATGTAGAAAGTAATTTGATTTGCATTATAATAACTGGATCTGTTAAATAGTGAGGCCCCTTCTAATGGGGTCTGTTCTGTATAAATCTTTCTGTGCATACCATACTTTTTACATTTAACTCAGATTACGATAGTGTTTCATAGTTAGGCTAAGGCTCAGACAATACTCTTGGTATCAAAATGCAGGGCGATATTATTATTTTAAAGATTCTTTTTAGGGGAATAATTACTTTTTTGTTCTTTTGACATAGACATCTGACCCTCAATTACATTAACAGACCTTATACACATGAATGGAAAGAAGAATAGCCCCTTTTGAATTCAGGCTAAGACTTTATCAATATGAAGTGCTTCCCACAGGGTTCTGCTGAAAGAACCAAACTTCCATC